>NW_027286181.1:41977218-41984718 GCF_022747635.1 Hetaerina americana
TTTTGAAAGGAACTTTTAAATATTTTAAATGTAATAATTTATTTATATTTGGACGCTTTATTATAATATTTTAGGGTTAATTAGAATCAATTTATTTTAGTAGGATGCTAGTAAATGTCGATATTATAAATTCGGAAGTGATGGATTTCAGTTTGTTTCAAACATTAGGTAACATCGTTCTCTCTATAACAAAGTCATTAATTATAGGATAACCTAATGCCCATGTCCGATACGGAAATCAAATCGCGACCATTATGCTATCAGGCATTAATAAACCTTACTGACGAGGTCGGCTAGAAAAAAAAACATTTAAGTTTACCACACTCGGACTCATGGCATATTCAATGTATAATTCATACGTTTTGGAATACTGTGATTTAGATTTTCAGTCTTAACGGTAAAATTAATCATCTTTCATTGTCATAAAAAATGATAAGATTTTTTGGAACTGGCTCACTGTAACGTTTCACTACTGCGTGCACTTCCACTTTCCACATTGAACAGGCTTTCTCTGATCTGGATGAGAGGCACTCCTTTTCTCCGTTAGCAATTGATAGTGAAATGCGTCATCCTTGAATGGTAATCAACGATCGATCATCCTGATGCACGGAAGATGAAAGGCCGTTCGTGCTACGTATATTTCAACAACCATTGGTGAGAGTCGAACAGACTCTCGGGAAAGGTGTGTTTGTACAGTCAAGAGGGTTAGTTTTTTTGGCAAATAGTGCTACGACCTTTCAGTCTGCCAATCAAGGCACTAGCTCTCTGATGGCCTTCGTTTGAACTTAGCCCGTCGTCACGAATGCTGCCCTCCTGGCCATTTAGCATATGAAGCCTTTTGTTTTCTATATTAGACTTTAGCTTTGCTTATTCTGCGGAAGCACATTCTGAGAGCAAAACTAGAATAAATACAAATTCCCTTTTGTAAACAGTTTTAAAATTGAGAAGAAATTCCGATTAATCGATTCAAAAGCCACCTTGGAAAAATTTTAATCGTAAAACGTTTGATTATCCAAATGTGAATATTAAACAGACGTATGTTCCATTAGATTTTAGGTATGTACGCAGTAGTCATTCGCGGAGTAATCCTACTCTGTGGCCTCATGGAGATGTTGTTGTCACTCTTATATGAGCAAACGATGAAAGGAAAACCGCTAAACGTGGCTTAAGTGCTAAGGTGTTTTCCCGTGTGAAAATTATGGACCTTTATTTTAACTTGACGAATAAAAAATAATGCTTATCGCTATCTATTTTGTATGATATATAGTAAATACGCCTAGGATGTGCGTCGTTAAGGATAATTTTACTATATTGAGCTCCCTATTTATCAATAACTGACTTGTATTGGTTTAGATTTTTGAAACCACTTTGACGTCAATGATTATTGGGCTATTGAAACACTTTGGTTTAGATTTAAAAATTTATCTTTTGCTAGGAAAATGTTTTGGTGCTAAGGCCGCTGCCGACCTCTGGGTGATCTTCAGACCCTGAATCGGAAAATCAGTCCCGAATGAAAGCGATCGGAGCTGTTATGTTAGTCGACGGAACATCTTTAATGCATAAACTAACCATGGATTAAGCCATAATGTCCCCGGCATCCATGCCAAATCTATTTCATACACTGGAGGTTAGCGAGGTTACCCGATAAGCACTGCATGCGCAAACGTCAAACCAGACGAAGTGGCAAGCCGAAAGGGAATGGGGGAAGAACAAAAGAAAATCGATTCCCCACGCTCCATTGAAAGCTAAACGCTGCCACAGTTAACCCAAACATTGGGAAAGGGCGAATTTATTACAACGAAAAATTTATCGGTCCGATAACGCATCTGTGGGCTACATAATTTTTTTTTCCACAACCTCATCTTACCGCCTCCTTCCCTCACCTCATTCACTTCTCATCCCGGGAACATAACCTTCTCTTCACGTCCCCACATAACCACCTGTCCCTCCCCCTCTCGCAAGAGCTCTCAAAACCACCGAGGAAAACTTTTTCTCCTCAAAAGAATCCTCGGTCGATTCATCATCGGCCTTTTCAGTGCCGTCCGGGCGTACACCACACCCACACTCAAGCACCTACACACACACACGTACACCCACGCGCGCGCATCATTCCGGTACCGCTCGCCACATTCTTACCACCCTATTCTTGCAGTCCCTCCTCCCAAACTCCCCTCCTCCATTCATTCCCTCGGAAGCAAGGAACGTGCCCACAACGACACCTTATGCTCCTCTTCATCCTCCCCCATCCCTCCACACCCGTGAATCCGACGCCATAATGCTATTTTGAGCGTCGTTAGCAACCTCAACAATGAGCTCGGCGTCTGCCCCATTAAACGGGTATCACCCGTAATATCTCGAAACTTTCCTCCATTAGGTGTGCCCCCTTCCCCACCTCCCGGAGGAACGATGTTATCCTTCAAAAGGGTAACATAAAAGCCGGCTAAGTACGTTCTCGCGTTGAGGAAATCTTTCGACGATGCGATGTGAATTACCGCCTATATTTCCGTGCCCTGCCTTCAGATTTTGAAATCTCTATGCGTACCTCTCACTCGAAGGAATATCATGTGCGGTGTTTAGGATTAGACATCTATTAAGCCTCGGTTAATGTTTCTAGATGCTATGGAAGTAGAAAACTGGGAACAACGTGACCACAGTGTTCTTGGAAAAATCTTATTTCAAGCCTTGTGAAGTGGTTAACAATAATGCCTTCAATCTGATTGATAACTGTATTTATTGCACCTTTGAGCGCATTCGTTGAAGGATGAATCAATTTCAAATAAATAAAAATCACATAATAAAAATTATTATTCTAATAGCTTGAAATATGTAGCTATATAGTCAAAAAAATCCTGATCTTTATTAATATAGAAACGAAAGTGATATTTAGAAAGTAGTGAAACGTACTGTATGACGTAGAGCACATAAAGGTTATATTTTAAAAGGGTAACATTATAAGTAACAATGCGAAAAGTAATAGTATTTTTACTGCGAATAATATTGGCAGAGTTTTATTACTTGAAATTTGCACAAGTGTCTAGAAAAAATGATTTTGTAATACAATTATTAATTTAGTTAGCGAATGTATTGTTGTGCCATTATAATTTGACTGTCAACAACTTCATTAATTTAGTTCTGATGAATCATTGCGAAAGAATTTACACTTGGATTGATGGATTCCAAAAATGTTCAGGCCTAAATTGTTTCTTAAAATGAGAGGAAATGGATTGAAAGAAGCTGCATAGTCATTAACACAGATAATGCAGTGATCACATTTTACAACTACTCGAGTTATTTCCCCTTCTCCTCATTTGGTACAGTAAAGTATAAATTTAGCTTTAATTATGTTTGACAACAATATTTTAATACATTAGTATCAGAAGAGGAACATTTTCATGGACTATATATATGGACATTTTTCGCATTAGAGGAGATTAGAGCTCCGATGTCTGAATTTTGAATTTGGTGAGCCACTGGCGATTTCACACTGCTTGGTTATCAGGTTAAAGAACTTTTGAGTTACGGGTTGAGCCAGGTTATGCATAAATTTTACTTTCTTATCAACTCCACACCGAAAAATTTATCACGTAAAATTACTTCATCGGGTGACTGCATACGGTCGGTATTTCTTCAGTATTGTTATTTAATATATTATTAAACGTAATTTAATTTTATAGAAATTATTTGATAATACAAAAATATGATGTATTGTTGAATGGGTTATTACCATTTATAAATATGTCAAAGGCGATTAAGACTAAAAAAGTTCTAATTTACTGTTTTATATTTCAATTTTTCTGAAAAACTTAAATTTTCTTTTTTCAATTTACAGGTTGTTCATGCTAACGTAAATCGGCACCCCAACTGTTGATCATCAGGTAAGCTATAACTAACTGCTTGTAAATTTGATAAATAACTTGTATGCATTCTCTGTAAGTAAATTATAGGATCAGTTTGGATCGGAAGTTTTCCTAGCGTTTTTTGCCTTGAGCGTGGGTATCTTTTGAATTCCCCCCCTCCCAGCGCTGCGAGCATAGGGGAGAGGAATATTGTGGCAGAGGAAATTTTTGGCACAGTGAGAGTGTGTATACCGAAATAATTCTAAGTAAAATACATTTGAGATATGCAAAAATTTTCATTTTTTCTGTGACTGCAACCTGCAATTTTGCGAGAGTACGAACGATAACGATTCTGAACCCTGCTATCAAGTCCCCCTCATTAGATTACGAGCTCGAGATAGTGGACAGGCTTGCCCGTTTCACTAATCAATAGGGCTCTACTGACTGATGTAAGGATAACTGATTCTTTGAGATTTACCCATACCATATAGGATCCAGACGAAGTCCAAGCAGCGTATTTCACTCAGTGAAGTGGCTAAAAAGCCTTTTGATCCCAGCGCGGTGGCCATTTTAGTGTCATTGACACGTTTTAAACAATATTGAAATAGAACACTAGGAACTGCAAAAATTATTTTGCAGGTGAAAATATTATAGACACTAGTGAATGGATAATGAATCCTGGTAAATACAGGACCCGGCCCACTTTACTGGGCATCGTTCCCGGTAGAGACACAGGAAAAACCTCTACAGTCGTCATTAAATGAAACCTGATTGACGGGGGTGGAAATGTAGAAAGTGACGTGAATTCACTACTTTAATAAATTTCTCGTAGCCTAGAATGTTAGAACGATTTTAAGGAGAGAATATTATAGATAGCATGGAAAAAGTGCAAAAAGAAAGCAAAAACATGTAAGGTTTATAAGACATAGACAGACATCGGGAATTGTTGGGAGATGGTTATTCAGTAATTCTTTGCGTTGGGAGGGGAATTATAGCTTGGAGTAGCCGTACTTCTGAATGGGAAGCGGGTTTATGGTTATGAATATTAATAGAGCATATGAGCATCATTGGTCGAGATCATAGCTGACATGACCAATATGGTGTATCAAGTGTACAATTAATCACGATGAGGAAGAAGTGGATAATTAGAATGCTCCCTTAGAAGAGGTAACGCGGAATGTGAATAGGATGTAGTCTCTCAGAAAAACGGACCATTGGGACGAAGTAAGAACGTGTAGGCCAAGGAAGTGATGGAAGTAAGTTAGGAATTTACAGTTTAGGAAGAAGGAATGCTCGCGGAGAAGAAGCTAGTTTGATAGTAAATGATGCCTAGTTAAAAAAACATGCAAATATGGTAAATATGGTAAATATTTGGAGTGAAGGGTAGATACTAGTTAAATTGCATACAGGTTATGTGTAGTTGTACGAATAACGTTATCAAAACGTATAATTTCCTAGTACATATTTAGATTGCAATTCAGTTGTTATGAAATGCAATTTAAAATCAATAGGATTAAGAAGGTAAAGCGAGTACTTAAATGGATTGTTGAAGCTTTAATCAAAGTAAAAAGAATTGGAAGAAAGCATGAATAAAAATAGGAGTATAATGGACTTGGAACAGTGGGGAAAGGGTGGGGAGACCTGGAAGGTCCACTCACATTTGCTATGAAGTATCCACAGTTCCTTAAGCACAAGGAATTAAAACAATCCAGCAATTACAGGAGGGGTGATATAGGGAAAGAAAAGAGGAAAACGTAAACGCAGAGTTCAGTAGAAGAAGAGATAAATAAAGATTAAAGTTAATCGAGAAACAAATAGAGCCAATTATACGCGGGGTAATGAGCAGTGCGGGGTTGTGAAGGGATTTCTTAGAGAGTGGAAAGTAAAAGCGTTATTAATGAAGAGAATAGTAAGGCTGTAGCAAGAACGATTATGCCAACCAGTGTGATAATCCATTGAAATCATAAATGGAGGGTAAAGAGACTTAAAGTAGGTGGAAAGAATATGTAGAGGAGCTCTATGATAATAATTTTAGGCCAGCCGGCTCTGAGGTAGAAAGGCAATGTGATGTACCGAGGGATAATTTGGGAGCACCATTATTAACCAGGATGAAACCAAATAACATGAGCGGCTAAATTTTATAATTATATTGGGTCTGTAAAAAAATATGCCAGTCAAATGTTTTTACCTTTATTGAATTTCTTCAAAGAAATTCATTCCAAGCGTTGCGTGACAAATGAATAATGAAAGTGGTTAGTCCGCGTGACTAATGAAGACGTTCTTCCAAGAGTGGGCGATGAGCGATGTCTACGTAAGACACTGAAAGGAAGAAGAGGAAAATGAATTGGCACATTCAGAGGCGTATTATTCAATCAAAGAGGAATATAGATAGCCAATAACCATGAAAGGGAAGAGGTGGACGAAGGATCAATTGGATGGAGCAAGTGATCGAAGAAGGAGGCGATGAAGGAATTGAGGTATCGGTAAGGAACAGGTCAGGTTGTTGTACTGCTACAAACCGTTCCTTGGATCGTAGCGGTGGATTGTTCTCAGGAATATTATTGTGAATGTATTGAATAATTCATATTTCGTCATTCAAATATGCAAACTTTGGTACGCTTTCATGTGAGTCGATAGTAATCTTGGTTCTCAGTATTCACCTCGTAAATGGTATCTTTTTCCGGAGAATTGCATTTTTTGCAGTAGTAAGTTCATTTTCCCACCATGTCGATTTCCTGATTGAAGTTAGTTTCTATTTTATATTAAGGATAATGACACGGTAAATCATCAGCTTAGCTTTAATTATATGTAGGCATGTATTATCACAGGAGTGCTGTTTCGCTAGAAACGTGGATTCATGAAGGAGCGTATTTCTACGGAGGGAGGGGGGGCGAGTTTACTTGGGAAGTAGGGCTTTCGGGATTTTAAAGAGTTCGGGTTAAAATATGAGTGACGTCGCTAGAAACCCCCATTCAAGTCGTCCGATATTTTCAGTACCGGATCTTAGTGAGAAATCACAAAATATAAACGAAGAGATGCTATCCCCCTATCCTAAACTGTAAATTTCACATACCGTAGGGAATGATCCAAGGTGTTTTCCACTCTCTCGCCTATCAAACCGAAATTTCGACTGATGACTGTATTTTTGTCTCTGAGGCGTGACTTGACTGTTTTTCTTAGATATCCAATATTGATATACAAATGATGTTATTTTGGGTGCTATGGCTCAAATAAGGTTCTTATCGATTTGGATTCCAAGTATACTATATCATTTTCCCCATGGGGAAGTTTAATTTAGGAAATCTGCTCCTATGATGTTTTTCTATTTTTACTGTTTTAGATTCGGAGAACGTTTTTGGGTGCAATGAAAAAAAACTTTCATTATGGGGCCTTGATCGATTAAAAAGACCACATGCATGTATGCATGATAAATATATGCTCTCTTGGTCAATTATAGAAAGCCATTTATTGTACCGGTATAAATATTTTTCGTGATACCACGAAAAAGGTTTCCTAATCTTAATCTAACTTTATGTACGGAAAGAAAGAAATAAATTTTTTTTTATCATAACCAAAGATAGATTCAGAGGATAAACGCAGAGTAATTAGGCCCAGGATTTGAGTTGTGGCTTACGGAAAAGTATAACAGTTTGAAGAATTCTGC
>NW_027286181.1:41987218-41997218 GCF_022747635.1 Hetaerina americana
ACAGGGTTCTAAATTGTGTCTTGACTATGTTTAATCGGTTTTGCTCGATTGGTTAAATTAGTTATTCCTTTTCTATTTAGATCTGAAATAGCTTTTTGTCCCATGATTGCGAGGGTTGTTGGCGTAATCCCAGTTATAACTGTAAGGGATTGCTAAAATTTCTAAAATGTAATGCTATCCCGAGTAAACAGCATCTTTGGGTCTCGTTCTATTTACAGTCTATTCTATTCAAAGGTAGTTTTCCCCCAAATTTCGCATCCGTAAAATAGGATTGGTAGTCCCACTGAGTAATCAGGGATATTTAGACTTTTATTATTAATGGAGTTGTGAATTTTACAATATCTTCGAAGGGTTTGAAATATTGTTTTTACTTTAACAGCAATTTAGTTTACGTGTACTTGGGAGGTAAATTAGTCGTCGAAAACGATTACAATGTATTTAAAATGAGAAACTCTCTTGAAATATTTCCCTTAAAAGTTTTATAGAAGAATTCTTTGAAGGCTCTTCCCGAAACACATATATACAGTCTTTGCTGTCAAGATTTTTAATTTAACTGAAGAACTCCTTGTGCTCGCTCTGATGGTTTATGCGACGTCATCCGGGTAGGTAATTGTACTTCATCCCTGGGGAAGGGCTGAGCGGAAGTATCCATTCATCATGGTATTCCAAAGTTGTTACGGCCCAAGGATTGAACCCTACGGAGCTCCCTTCGTGATGTTTTTCTCCTTCTGCAGGTGCTTACTTTGCTATACGGTTATTCTGTCATTCAAATAGTTGCGGATGCTTTTGATTAGGCTAGTCGGTAGTTTCAGATTGAGTAGTTCAACGAGGAATGCTGGCCACCGAACTGAGTCAAATGCTGCTTCGAAGTCGACAAATATTGTGATAAGATAAAGTGTATGACAGTTTTTTATTTCCTGCTTCAGGGTTTCAGCAGCATATATTGCACTTTTCTTTTTCTAGATCCGAACTGATTTCCATAATACAGGACATTATCTGATTCTGTTTCCTTAATTTTTAGCTTTATTGCTCTTTCGAAAACCTAAACAAGTTCTGAGAGTAAAGTAAGTGGCCGGAAGGACTTGTCGTCTTTGGCGTCCTTACATAGTGACTTAAGTATAGTATGTAGTACATCGATTTTCCATTGATTTGGAAAGTAGTCAGATGATAATCAGTCGTTGAATAGTCTTGTGAGGAAGGCAGCTATGGCTCGTTCAATTTTTTTTTAAACATTTGCCCATAGGTTCCATCGGAGCCTGGAGCTTTCCTTATTTTTATTTGTGAAATCATTAACTCGATGTCCGATTCAGCAAATGATATATCCGCTGCGTCCGCGTCTTCTTCCGCGAGCAGCCTTGGTATTCTCTGGTCTTAAGTTTTACCGTCCCCTTCGTCGTTTGGGATTAAGTTGGACAGAATATGGTACAAAGTGTCGCTCAGAAGGGTTGAGCTAAATTGGTGCAGAAGGTAGGTTGGATTTGTAATTTGTTATTGGCCATTTTATGTAGAAAACCCCGGAGATTTTTTGGCAGCTTATTTTTGATAAAGTTCATCCAGGACTTCCCTTTGCAATTTACTATTTCTTCTTTATAGTTCTTTACATTGTCATGGTATCTAAGTTTTAAAAGTTGCTTGTTCTCATTTTGATATTTTTGGTACCTTTTCCTGAATATTTTGCATTTTATTTTTAATTGGTTTAATTTATTGTCCCACTAGAGAATTTTGTTTGTTCTTCATTGTGTTTTTGGAATAGTTCCCTTAGCTGTCTCGTCAGTCGAAAAGACGAGGGCAGGTTTCAAAATTGTAACTTCCCCGGTTGACAGAAGTTTCTCACATATGGTGTTTTACTGTTCGCCATAATAAGGACGTATTTTTATGATTTTCGATTTCCTAGAATATTACTAACTCAGAATCTCATTCACCAATGCGGTTACTGTTTATATGTTATGACATATATTTACAGTTTGCGGCATAAAATACATTAATGAATCAAATATAGCCGGAATAAATCATTAACTAACCATAGTTTATTTTAAATCATTTCAGAATTCACTGGATCTATTAGAATTCTCGTGTAAATTATGATCTCCTTAATTCCTTCCTCTTACTCCTAATATTTCTTTTTAGGTTGCGGAAACGTATGCTAAGCTAAAATCGTTTTGAAATGTTGATTACATATACGCGTACCGACAGAAGGGGATACCCATTATTGGAACTAAGCCTAATTCTAATAGAGAGCATATGCAGGTCGCGCGGTTTAAAATCTCGTTAGTGCGTGGGATGCAGCTGTCGTAAGCCCTTTTGCCCCACTTAGTTATAAGCAGGACATTGAAGCTTAGTAAACATGCTTCCCAAAGTAAACAGTCCGGCGCTCAGTTACGAATGCACTTATGTATTGAATAATTTGCAAATGGTGTATAAAATGAATTCGGGGAATCCGCGCAAAATGGTCACCAACTGCTACGCAGAAGAAATTCAGTGGTCAGATTGAACATCCGATTATTACCGTAAATATGTTAACAAATCAATATGTAAGCTATGAAACATGTGGAAATATATTTTTTATATATGTTCTTTAAAAAATGGTTGACATGTAAGCAAAGTCGAACGATAAACATGAAATTTACGCATGTTTAAGGGCAAGACGGAAGCAGCCGATATAGACGGCAGTAACTCGAAGAGTAGAGTATATGTGTACGTATATGTGCTCGTATATGTGTGTGTGTGCGTGTGTGTGCACAAAAACACATTTATACACACACTCACTCATGCGTAAATATATGATTACGCTAACAGCGATATTAGTTTTGGCTGATAAGAAATAGTTAACCTTTTGCATTTACCATAAAGTGATTTAGAAGTAATACACGGTTGACCATGTAGTTCGAAAAGTTAATCAGATAATTGCAAATAATTATTAATTTCAATTTGTAGTCTATGAAAAAAAAGCGGGTTTCAGAATAGTGACGAGTTCTTTTATTGGTTATTCAGGCCTCGCTTTGTTCAGCATTGGATCACGTGTTCGTGACCCAAGTTTGAATTTCCTGGGTATATCACGTCGACGCCGAAAACGCCCTTTATTCATTGACGGGGGAGGTAAGGGGAAGGTCGGTCGTCTATTCTAGTCTCGTGGCCCACGATTCGCGTATTGAAGGCACAACCGCGCAATATTTCATCCATTTGCTGATGTCCGTTGCCTTGCATCTGGTTTTTCCGCAGTGGACGCAGTCGCGGTGTAAAGTGAAAGACACGGCTTCCGTTCACGATTATGACATTCGAGTGTGACCGTCGAGAGGGGGTGTAGTCCAAGCTTTCGTCCCCAGGCGGCTTGCTATCCATTGTTGCGTTCTTCGCCGTTCATTCCTTGCTTCCCTGCACGACGGCCAAGCCCGTACAGGTTGCCTACACACAAGAAAAAAAAGCTATTTGGGGGAGTGTACATTTCAGGCGCATATCGCGAACGCCCGTGCAACATGCCATTGGAAGTTTCTATGCCTTGGAATACAGTCTGCTTATCCGATTTCCTTTTGACTTCGAGATGACCAGATTCGAGAGCAGTCGAGTGGCGCTGAATAGCATTTCCGCTGAGAGCCGAAACGAAAATTCCTTTCGAGACGCCCAAGAGCACCTTCCATAGCCAAACGGGCAAAAAGCGAAATAAAATTAGAAAGGGATCGAGAAATGTTAAAAAATGCCAATATTATCGATGTAAAAAACAGTTTTGTGGAGTGGGTGTGTGACTTTTAAGACTATTTTCCGAAATTAAGTAAGGAAACTGTAGACAAATCCTTCATTTTTATGTTATATTGACATCTGCTGGCATTGATATTCAATAATAAAGAGTGAATAGCAACTGTATGCTCACTGTTCAGTTTTTTATTGTTTGACGTAGCGAAAAAAATACTGGATTGCAAGATTCTTGATTCATTAATGTAAGCGCTCATAGCTTGGTAATCAATTACCGAATGTGGACACGAAGGGACTTTTCCTGTGGGCACTAATTTAATGGAATTATCTTTTACCCTCCAAGATTAGTTTTTTTTCAAAAGAAATCTGGCAAGCTAAAATCAAATTATATTTTGATTAATTTACTGAGATATACATTTGAGATCATACTTTTCACGACTTAAATTTTTTTTAATTATCCAAGAAATTTGATTGATATTAACTTCAACCGACATCTCTCCGTTCTATGGGAAAATAAAATTGATTGTGACAGAATTATAATTACAGACAATCTTAATCATATACCATAATGATATGATCTTCATAACATACAATAGAAGTATGAATTAAAAACTTATACATGGAACACCCATCCTGGTCCTGCTAAGCCAGTCAGTTCTGGCTTGACAGCAGATGCTACGTAAACAAAAATGTGAGAGTTAAATGTTGCAATTATAAAGCTGCATGTATTCAGTCACGTTTTGTTCCAAGCTCTAATCCATTCTGTATAATAGTCTGTCTTTTAAGTTCCCTTTCACAGCGTTTATTGACTGTAATATTCTTAAATCATTAGATATTTCATTAAAAATTAGAGTTACAGTAACCTCCAATTTTCTTCTATCTTGATTTGTATGAAATGTGTTCTTATGTACTTAAATTTTCCCTCAATGGTAATTCCTTATAATTTAAATAGCATATTTTACCAGTGTTAAATTTTACTCTTTGAGTTCATTGCTGCATCACAGGAGATTAAATTTAATTAATTACTACCGTACAGAAGAATAGCGAACTCTTTGTTGATTGATGCTCGGCTCAATGTGGCAGGATTTGAACAATATATATTTTTTACCCATTGGTTATGAAATTTATTCAGGCTAATATTGTTGAAAAGGAGGTTGATTGTATGGACGTTAATTATGCTTTTATTCTGCCAATATTTAACTTGTTAGAGTTGAGCTTCAGCTGTTATTTGAAGGCACAACTCAAATTAACACTTGATGCCACGAGTTTCAGTAACGCTTGACTTGCTAATATTCCAACATTGTTGGTGTATGATGTCAATAGACTCTGTTTATTGAGTCTAGTATTCCCAGCGTCGATTACAGGAATCTTAAAAGTGAACCCAAATCGTTTTTCTCAATTGTCCTTTCAAATATAACTGATTACTTCACGTCTCTTTTAAATGTACTCTTGTTAAACTTCGATAAGTTTAAAACAATGACTATTATTCTTTAAATGAAAGTTTTCCAACAATGTAAGTCACAACTCGTTGTTAACTCGGTAAAAACCTTCTTGATCAAACAAAATCCATGCTCAGTATATAGTATACGTAACTAATGGCGACATCCAAACCCTCGATCTACTTACCAGATGGCGAGTAATTTGTAATCTGTTCGAATTTGTTGGGCTTTCAACAGAGCGCGCTTAGGTTGAATTAAACATTATTTTAAGGAAAATGGAATTCGAAACATATTTACACCACTGGAATAACTAGCCAGATGAAAAACACTTTTCAAAATCATCAACTGAGATATATATGCTGTGTTCAATAAATAACGTGGTTTTGAGCTATTTGGAAAGAATTTTATTTGTTCGTCTATGACAGTGTTATCTCCTTCGAAGTAGGCCCCCATCAGTTATTGCACCGTTACGCCAGCGCTTTTTCAATTCTCGAAACAATGATGGAACTCGATCTTTGGAATAGCTTTTAGCTCACTCAGCAACGCGATTTTAATCTGATCTATGCTTGTAAAAAGACTGTTCTTTAAGGGTCTCTTTATTTTTGGGAACAGAAAAAGTTGAACGCGGGCATCTAGTAAATTTGGCGACTGGGACATCATAGCCGTGTTGTTTTTTTGGACAAGAATTTACGAAAAAGCAGTGAACAGAGTAGCAGGTGCAAAAGTCATGGAGTGTTTCGTCAAAATTACAGGAGTTTTTTAATATTGCTTCACGCAAATGACGTTGAACTTAGAAGTAGTTCTCATTATTAATCGTTTCACCTTGTGTCAAGAAATGGTGCATTATGTCGAGTATTATGCACTATGCGAAATTACCAAATTACAGTTACTTTTTGAATACACCTCTTATAACCAAGACTCCATTTACATTTATATAATCGATTGCATTATACAGGTAAATCTCTTTTTAGCAGTGAAAATAAATTTCAAAGACACAAATAGATCAGGAAGTTATTTTTCCTCTTTTGAAATAGGAGAATTTATTTTTAGATGTGCTTGAATGCGTGTAAGAATTTGACATGGTGTACTGATTGGTCTTTAAACGCACCTAAATAGCCAAAGAGTTAACAGAGGTTGCATTTTTACGCCAATATAACATGGTCCTTAAGATTGCGTTGAAAGGAATGGCAGTGCGTATATGCATATGGTGGTAAGACCTTTCCTTTAAAATTCTGTTACTGACTTTCGGCGAATGAAACTTCTTTTAATGGTCTTTTGTTACACAATCTGATTTTGCAAAATCAAGATGTGAAAAGGAATATCCATTTGAATTTAAAACTTCAACATTGTTTCACAAAGGAATATGGGGATCGGAATAATGCGGTGGCTAATGAACTGGCTTCCCACCGAGAGGGTCCGGGTTCGAAACTTGGAGACGGATGATATTTCCAGTGGTATCTCGATCCCTACTTGAGGTGTTTTGTAGAGAGCACTTTTAGTGAGTACTCCGTCCGTCGGATGGGACGTACTGCAAACCCCTTGGCACCTTTTTTTATGAGTAGGCTAATGCCGACGCCGGGTTTTTCCCTACCCTTCATCCTTTCCTGCCCATCCCTTATGGAGCAAATGACCTTAGCTGTCGGTCGCCTCCCCTAAAACTACTACTACTACTAAGGGATTATCCAATTTCCCCTTCTCTGAAGGCAACAACGACTACCTCAAATCGTAAATTAATCGACCCTTAACAAAGTCGTATTCTACATTGTTGATCCCATCTCTTTCTCTTCTTCTAAAACTCATTATTGAAAATTTCAGCCATTCCATAACCACCACAGCCTGTTCCTAAAATCTTCCCTTTATCACAAGAGACCAACCACAGTAATTGTCCCGAAGAGGGGTTCTGGTGAGCGAAGGTAAAGATCACATGATGCTAAACCTAAAACGGTGTGTGATTGCCAAAAAATCAAGGTTAAGCAGTCTATTTCTTTCCCTGTACCACTTGTGATTTTCTCGGAAGATCTGAATCTAGATTAATTTTACTGATTGGCAAGTAGCAGATTTAAGTTAAGAACTGCATAGAAGTTGTTATTGTATTGACCTCGAAAATGACAAAGGTAAGAAGTTAAAATCGATTTGTTAGTATAATGTTAGGAACTGTTCAAGTTTTTATAAACCACCAAGGAACTAGTTGAAGACTTCGGATTCAACTCTAATTCAATTGGAAATACAAAAACATGTATTCAATCATTTAAGAAAAAAGTATAAAAATTTGAAATTATTTGGGCTTATAAATCTATTGAATATTTGTTTAACTACTTCTAGATATTAATTATTGAGATATAATCGGGCCTACATACTTATCTGTCCAATGATAGTTATCTCATGTCATATCATGTATCTCATATCATGATAATATAATGGTTTTCCAATTTTTCCTTTAATTATTCTTTACGTTCTTAACAAACCCATTGTAATTCAGGATGATGCAACTGTGTAACCCCAAAAAGAATACATTGAGACCTACATATATGAATTAATACTGTTTTTCAGCAGGTAAACCCACGTAGCACATTTCACAATTTAAGTGAATTAGATTTCATTTAATGGAAGTCCTAAATTTGAGAGAGATTATGGTTTTTAACAATATTGATTTTCGGCGTTGAAATAATAAGAACTCTCGCACCGAATTAATCTCTAATTTGCAAATGACAATTGGCATCCTTTAAAAGAGTAACTTTCCACAGTTGGAATGCTCCTCCCTCGAGCGTGGAACCCGTTCCGGCACATAATTAGGTCATTTTGATGTATTTGGCTGTAGCTCGGCCGTGGATATAAAAAGATGGGGGGATTGGTTGGGGGAAAAACAAGTGAGCAGCGGGAAGCGACTGCAGACAGCAGAATGTACATTACGAATCCAAGTGGAGATGAGGGAAAAGGAGGAGTGGGAGGGGTTGGGGAAGAGAGTGGTTTGGAGGGCCGGGAAAATCGGGCTAAATGAGTGTGTGAGAGAGAGATAGAGATGGAGACGTGGATATGTGTTGCTGGGTCGGTGACCATGGGTGGGGAATGGGTGTAGGAGTGGAGATGGAGGCGCAAAATATGCTTTGAGTAGGAATGTAGCCACCATTGGGTCACGTAACACCGCGTTGCATCACGGGATGCGAGGGGTACGGGTTGGAAGGAAAGGTACATGGGTGTTGCGGTTTGATTAAATCGCTGAGTTTAGTTGTTCCCGGGTGATTGACCACATAATCACATCGTTGGCATGGAAAACCGATTACTTTAACCAGAGTGTTTCAGGAGGAAGATGGGAAATCGCTTAATACTGCAAGTGGAGCATCATAATTGCCGTGATATTCACCGTAGTGGTTATGAAATAATTGCCATGCACAGCAGTGCTAGGTAAAATGAAGCCAATGTACTACGTTAATGAACTTGACTATGTTGGTAAATTTTTAAATCATTTGCAAGGTTGCAAAATATTATATGTTTATGATAAATAAAAAATATTATAATATCATGGATATTTGATGATGATAAAATAACTCGTACGAAGAGGCTCAGCTAAAATATTTATTAAAATAGTATGTAAGTGAATATAAGGACGAATGTGTTCGTGTAATTGGTTACAGGTTGAGTTTTCCGGCATGCGACTTATTTACATATAATATATATGTCGCATAGAGAAATATTTGTCACCAAGAAAGGAGTACTCGATTTCATGATTTTAGCAAATTTGGTATTTTATTAATTAAATTATACGTCCACGGTAAGTGGCTCTAACAAATTAAAATGGAATGCATTTACAAGATTTTTTTATTTAAGTAATTTTAGCCATAAGTTTTACATCTCCAGTTTGGAAACCATGGGAGATTTATATTAAAACCGAACTATAAAATCACCAGTAATTTGTAAATTTTGTGGATGTATTTTGGTAAAATCTATATTTTTTAATTCCAAAATGTTGTTTCGATAAAATAAAAAAATTAACTAGATATTTCTAAAATCAAGTGATCTGTCAATGCATTTGTGACCGCATTTTTGCTTTCCCTCAGACTGCCATACTTCTAATGATACTTAACACGAGAACAGATTTTTCTAAAAACAATAATTCAGCATCGAGTACATTAATAAGGGAAAAATAAAAATAATCTTAAGCTACAATCTGATCGGCATTGTTAATTTTTTTCTACTGTCCGCAGGAATATAGGTTATCAAATTTCTATTATTCTAATGCTCTCGAGAAATACCCATCAGGACCCAATTCAGTCCAATGTATTTTGATTCCTCTTTTCATATTCATTATTAAAATCCCAATGATCGAATTCAAGAGAATCGCGTGCTAGTAAACAAACTTTTCATGGCTCCATAGGTTCATAGTAAATTAATGAACTGCCTCGTAGCCAGTGGGTATGAAGTGATATGATTCCTCGATGAGGATAATTTGCTATTGGAGTCAGAGACATATCTATTAAAAAATGTGTCCGTTATGAAACTGAATGATGACGTATGACGAGAATGTTTGAAGGCGTATCTTGACATTTTGAAGTTTGACGGCTTCATGAAACAATAATTTATGATCCTAGTATTTTATATAATATATTTTTGAAACTGCGTCCTTTAGACCAGGCATTTGGCAAATTATCCATAGGGTTATCTAGTGCATTCATTGTGAATTTGCTATAATGTTGTGCAAAGAGCAATCTCATAAGTATCCTCAAATTATTGTGTTTCTCTATCCTAGATTACCAATCATAAAAGAGTAGGAATTGATGACATTTGTTGGGGTGCGTGATTCTTATTTGATAACGTCATATTGAATGTACGAGTGTACATTTCTATATATATATATATATATATATATATATATATAT
>NW_027286181.1:42602218-42779718 GCF_022747635.1 Hetaerina americana
TTCAAAACCTCATGTAACATGTATTCTGCTCCAAGGGACTTTGCTGCCAGAGCAATAAAAATTGTTTATTCTCATAAAAAACCAGAAGTTTTTCAAAGCAAGTCATTAGAGCAAAACGTGAAAAAGCTAAATGGATTGAAAAATATATCATGTGGGCAAGAATTATTTACCTACCTATCCAAGATATTCCATCAGGAGAACATTGAAACCTGGATTATGGTACCTCAGAACGTGGCAAATTTTTGCGCTAGAGAAACTCACGTAAAACTCATTTGAGAATTTGCATTACCGCTTTAATAAAAAATTCATGGACGTAAGAAAATTTCGTAATAATGTAACTGCAATAAATTTACGCAAAAAAAATTCCAAGGTTCAATTTTAATGTCCCACTAATTAAAACTCCCAAGTTGGTAAAATAATATTTGATTAACGACGATTAATTACTTCGCCAACTGGGTCTTTTGAACTGCAACGCTTCATGCGGGGGGATTCGTGCGCCTACAAGAATTCACTCGAATCACCTGCACTCAGAACAAGAGTCTTCAGTGAGATTGTGAGCAAAATACGGCGGGGGAGAATAAAAAATAACAGCCGCTCGTTAAATGAACGAGACCCGCAAATAAAAATGTAAGCCAAAACCTAGCACACTCCTTTCTGAGTGCCAATTGAAAATTAAAACAGGGAAGATAAAGCGACAGGGAAGTGAGGACCCACTCGAATACTCCATCCTCATCTTCCAATCTTTTTTTTTTAAACTTTTTTTTTCTCCTCCAACGCTGAAACAGTTCATTTCATCACTATAGACTTTTCATTCAGCTTTTAACCTCATTAAGACTGCTTATAAAAATGGAAACTGGATTTTTCTGTGACTTCCCTGATGACTTCGGTAAAGAACAGACTGGGACCTTTCGGCAGGGAGCAGAGGGAGGGAATGAATCTGACGTAAAAGGGAAACGGGCAAAAAGAGTTCCGAGAAAATAGAAATGGGGAGAGGATTATACCGGTTTAAACTTAAGAGGATTAACGATTTAGGAAACGAGAGAATGAGAGGAGAGGGAATGAGGATGGTAGGGCGCACGGAGGTATCAGGGGGAAGGAGACGCGGGGAGCTAGGGAGACGAAGGGCGGGATGAGAATTTCCAATGATGGGAAATTGGGAAGGGTTCAAAAGCGCGGAATGCCCATCTGGATCGGTTGTCATGGCGAAATTATTAATTACCGGCGTGCCTTTTGTCAAATCCACCAGCATGGCCGACGAAAAGCTGGAGGATTAATATGACTCTTTAAGATCTTTTCGATGGTAATGAAAAAACCTATTGTTTTGTAGGAGAGATGAAAGTGATGTGAAGTCGGATTAAAAAAAATCAATGCTTTGCTAATCGCCAAGGGAAAAGTGAACTGAAAATTTCTTCTCTAAGCCACCTTGCAAACACGAGCGAAGGAACAAACCATTTTATAAAAAAAGAGTTGAGGAAAATTACAAAATAGTCATCTCTCATGAAAAGTTATAGGCTGGAATAAATGAACAAAGATCGCCAAAGTTACTATATTGCCTCATTCTCTTGAAGATAATCCTTATTTATGGCGTTGGTATTTATGGCAAAGAAACGTTGAAACACCTAGGGCATGTTTATTTTTGACACACGAAAATCATTTTGTTGAAAAATATTCTGAATAACAGGAGTAAAAAAATTTAATGAAACATGCCCAAATCACCTCAAGATAGACGATAAAAGCTCTTGTTTCTGTTCTAAAAGTTTAGGAACTGTAATCGTTGTGCACATATTTTAGACAATGAGAGGCATATTGAATTTTAAGTGTAATGTAAAAGGAACACTTCAAAGTACATAAGAGAAGTAAATAGTATGGGGTAAAACACGGCAAATGCAAGATTTAAAAACTGAGGACAATGAATTCAAATGGTTACAGAAACGACTATATTCAGCCACTGATTGAATGAGCGAATAAATAGGGACACTGTTTGCATTATATAATGCCGAGGATTTGCTTCATTGTATTGTTGATTTTCATTTCCCTACCCGCGACGTGAAACTCTGTGTACCCGCTTTTCCCCGGTGAATCGCCGGAATGAGTGGCGCTTCGCTAGAAAAGAACAGGTTCACTGGAGCGTAGAGAAGAGAAAACTACCGTCTGAGTTGTCAAGGTGACCTCTTTGTGCTAGAGCGTGCGTGTAATTGTTAACCAAGGATAGCAATTTGGACGAGGATCAGCCAAATTACCAGGTACGAAGCTCTATCCGCCTATTTGCCTAATATTTTACTTTAGCGACTCATTTCTTTCTTGGGCAAGTTTACTCCTTTCGTCATTTAAGTTCTCCCGTTCTGGTGTATATGTGCGTACTTATGTAAGTGTATGAATGCATGTATGTATGTTTATGTGTGTATATGTATGTGTGTGTGGATATGTATGTATATGTGTAGGTATGTTTATGAATATAGATATGTATGTGTGTGTATGTGTATGTATGTGTATGTGTGTGTCTATATGTATGTATATACTTTTTTCTTTACGATGTGCAAATCTGTGTTAATGAATTGATGTCTGTCTATATGTATTTATGTGTACATATTAATGCAACTATAAGTTTGATGGCTAATATAATATGTATACGACGATGGGTTAAATGGAAGAAGGGACCATTTGGTCTCAATTTCGCCCAAATATAGACCACTATCTATCTATCTATCTATCTATCCCGTAAAGGTCAGTTTACTTTTTTAAGTTGCTCCATTAAGGTAAGCCGTTTAAGAACGCTAATGTTGACGGATATGTGAACAGACACCGATCCGTAATTTCTGAAATCGGTACCTAAGATGATAATATTGAGGCATTTATCAAGTATGATATACGATTACTTGTCGGCATTGAAAAATAAATCAAATAGAGCTTTCTTGCAGTTCCGAAAAATAATTCCTTTTTTTATTCATTTTTCAGGTTGATCATTCCAAATTATTCCTAACGTTTCAACATAAAGATACTAGTCATTAAGTACTGCCTCTTTCTTCATTGCTTAAACTTCCAGTCTGATACCTGAGCTTAGTTTATTCTCAGAAGCAAACAAGTACTCATATTTTAATCACTTGATTTTTATGACACATTATGAATTTAATTGAATATTCACGATTTTGAATTTTCTAGATAATTCTACAGCATGATTAATAATAATTAATAAGTAGAAAGTAATTGCATAGTGATCAGAATAACTATTTATATCCAGCCGACTATTTACAATGAGAAAAATCCGTTACAAAAGAATCATTCATCACTTGAATGCCTCCATGTACACTCTCAGGGCATTATATTTTTTGAATGAGGGCCCGAAACGACCTCTTTCAACGAACGCCCAAAGGGGCAAACTGTATAGCGGGAGAAGAGCAAGAGAGAGGGAGAGAAACAAAGAGTGGAACAATCCTTGGCATCAAATCTCCTCTTGTACCTTATACAAATCGAAGAGCATTAAAAAAAAACATCAGCCGTGATTCCTTTTCCTTCAATAGGAGAAATAAACAATGTAGCCATTCAGGTAAAGTAAACCTTTCAGGCCTTAGGGAAGAATTAATATTCTACATGAATTACAACTGAAAAAGAAAGGAGAGAAAGAGGTGAAGAAAATAAACAATTATTAATTCAAATAAATTTTATAAATATATATTTATATATATGTTTACATGTAGATTACCTAAATTATGTATATATATATATATATATATATATATATATATATATATATATGTAAGGGATATAAAGAAAATCTGTATGTAAGAAACTGAGGCCAACAAGCTTTGACGTAGAAAGACGTTGATGAAGATGGCTTGGGTTCTGGCATACTCGACAATGTGATAGAAAGGTCATCAAGGGAGATGAAACAAAATAACACCATGTGGGATTAAAAATTCTTGCAGAACTACTAAAAGTTGATGAAAATTTGGGACGATGTTGAAAATGGACCGATTCGTGGCATCTATGAGGAAGGAATCTGGCCGGAAGACTCTGTGAGATCGGTGTTAGTTCCTATTCCGAAAAAGATAAAGGCTACATTATTTGAGGACTACAGAAAAATAAGTTTCATTTCCCATGCAGCAAAAGTAGTTCCCAGGATCATCAACAAAACGATAGAGAGTAGGGCAAATGGTTTCTTAGGTAATGATGACTTCCGGTTTAGGAAGGAAGGGGGCACGCGCGATGACATTGCAGTAATGAGATCAATAATCGAGTGGAATACAAAATACAATCGGGATGCCTTTTCATGTTTCATAGATATCAAAAAAGCTTATAATATAGTGAATTACGAAAAACTAATGAGTACATCGCAGTAATTATGAATAGATTGGAGAGGCGGGAGGCTAATCCGCAAGCCTAACATATCTCGGACTTTTCAGATACGAGTGGGGGACGAAGAGTCCGGATGGGCAGTGTTAGGAAGAGATGCAAGGTAGGATTGTCCATTATCACTGGTGCTGTTTAACGTATATGTGGTGTAAATGATCTAAGAGACAGTGAAGAACTGGAGTTAGGAATAAAAGCCAGCGGGGAATTCGCAAAACCTAAAGATTACCTATTAATAGTTATAAATCTATAATGAATATCATTAGGTAATATACCGGTTAAGATTTTTTTTGGATGGACAAAACTTTCAAATATATATTTTGTTTCTCCTAAAAAAGCACAGGCCTACATCCTACTCTAAAACATGCCCCTATTCATTTCTGTATACTTGCTTCCTCCCTTCATTCTGTCCACCATACCTATCCTATTCATTCCCTTTCCTCGTCAAATTCTTCGCTCTATTAGTCTTCAACATCCCACTGCCAATCAATACGCCCTTCATCAATTTTTCCTGTCTCTTTATGATTTTTGCCAAAAAGTCCCTCTCCTCGCCCACCATACCTGATACTTTCTTAGTTCTAATCCTTTCAGTCCATTTTACTTTCTCCATCCTTCTTCACGCTCACATTCCAAAAGCCTCCAATCTACGTTTATCACCCTGCTTCAGTGACCATGTTTCCGCGCTGTGAATAACTACACACTATATTAAAGGTTAAATGAGCCTTTTCTTAAACTCCATACTAAACGTACTTGCCAACAATGCCCTCCTCTTTGTGATAGTCTTTTTACCGTATGCAATTGTTCTTCTTACATCTCTACTACTTTGACCATTTTGGTCAAAAACACTACCTAGATACATGAACTGTTCCATCTACTTAAGGTTTAATCCTACTATTTTTATGTGAAGCATAGCCTGTATCTTTCTGAAAACCGTTTAACTAGTTTTCTGTTTTATTTATACTGATTCTCATCCAATATTAAACGCACAATATTTCCAATTGACTCAGGAATACGAGTACTTGTATTCCCTTTGCTGATGACAAATCTATGGTGTGTGCGTATGTATATACGCACACACACGAGGCCAAAATATTTAGAAAAATAGCCTACCTAAAGCAATAAGTTATGATACCCTTTCCAAGCCGCAAACGCTGACCCAGGTTTTATAAAGAAAGGTTATAATGGTCTATACCCTTAAATACAAATCCCAGTCTTAGCAATATCTCCTTAGCATAAAGGAAACACTTAAACCAAATTTTAAAGGATATATATATATTATTTCCTCCTCAAGGCCATTTGTTTTTTGCATGTTCGCTGTGGACTCTAGGTATTATTGCAGTGAGGTGCTCAGATAAATTTATCAGCAATGGTTTTGGATGAAGTTTATTCAGTACTAGAAAAAATGAGTTTAGAACTCATGAATGGGAGACCATGTGTAATAAATGGTGTATTAGTATTCCGCAAATAATTGAGAAAGAATCCTTGACAATAATCCATGGTGAATGAGAGGCTATAGATTCTTCTACATACTAATATTCCCTCATCACCTCACAAAAGTTGGAAAATTAAGACTCGATATTTGTACAAATACGTAAAGTACATACAAGGTCCCTTTTTTCACCTTGAAAAGAATGCATTATAACTGCAAATCTCTACACGCCTAAGGTTCAATTTCTACCTCTTAATCTCTTCTGTAATCAGTTGCCTCAGCCGATTTGAACTTAAAAATGAGACTGACCAATACTCACTCCTCCCGCCATACTGACACCTTCTCTTTCACAGCCTATCAAATATTCCATCACTTCGAGTAGAGAAAATAATTATATTTCCACGGAAGGATTGAATTTTTAAATAAACATGCAGAGAATTCATATATATCATTCCTTACTCTGACATTTTGTTCATTTCCAGGTACCCTTTCAGGAATCAAAGCAATGTCCGAAACGTTTAACCTCGAAGTTCCTTCTTCGTAAGACTTTAGCAAACTTGTCATTATGATTCCTTATCGATTTAGTTTCATTATCATCAAATACCCTCTATGAAATTTAAAACAAAATAGTTTCAGCCCTCCTTTGCGATGTAATTTCTGTACTTTCTAATCATAACTGCTTCTCTCTCCTAGTCAATCTATCGGTTAGAGTTAGATTTTGGGCGTTCCATCGACTATATATCTCACGAATTCTTCCTGCCCATTATTAATCTTGCCTTGTTATATTCTTCCTTTATTCTTATGCTCTTCAAAGATCCTATTTTCCTCCATCCGCTTCCTCATCAACTTGACTTTCTCATTTCTCGCAACCTTTCCAATTTCCATTCACCCACCCACATTTTCTGTCTTCGAGTATCAGCTTCCTCTTTTCCCCCAGACGTCAGTAAAACCGGATCATTTGTCTTCCTCTCTATAGAACTTGTTAAGTCAATTCTTGTACAACCCCATTGCTTGATAAAACTTAAAACCTAACTAACCTTACTTTCTACTCTTAAGCCGTCTCTTTTTCTCCAAATAGAGAAGTGATGGCAGTCACAAACGCACACACATTCGTCCTTTATGTGTGTTCCTATCCCTTTTCCTCATATCAGTTTCTATATAAATGAGTATTTGTTAGCCGTTTGGCGGGATTTCGTGTTTGAATGTGTGTGTGTGTGTATATATATATATATATATATATATATATATATATACATATATATAATATATATATATATATATATACATATATATAATATATATAAATATTTATATTTATATATATATTTATTTATTTATCATTATTATTAGGTAATCTACCGGTTAAGGTAGGTTTTTGGATGGACACAGCTACTAAATAAAATATTTTGTGACTCCTAATAAAACACAAAAACCAGCATCCTACTCTATATCAGGTCCCTCTTCATCTCTGAGTACTTCCTTCTTCCCTTCATCCCGTCCTACATCCCTATCCTGTTTCTGCCCTATCCTCGTTAATCTTAAATTCTCCCATCTATATTCCTTCGCCACCTGACCTTCAAAAAACATTATACATGTATACCACCTCTCCTGTAACTTCTGTTCTGCTTTCAACGTGGGTAAATGCACCACCACCCTTTCCCTCCGCATCCACCACCGCTACTAAATATCCATTCTTCCTTAATTATCCTATCCCTACCTAAACTCCTTCCCACGACCAATCATTCGATGACTGCTTCTCTTTTTCAAAGATTGAAATCCTTCACGAATCCGCAAGCAGTATACAGGTGAGAACCCGCGCGATGGCGCATATTTTGATTTTATAGTCACTTAGACCTCCCGGATTGAATTCAGCCCACTAAATCCATCCAATGGACTCCTACACATCCTTTCTCACCTCTATGTCCATTTACTAATCTTCCCTTACTTATTTCCCCTTTCCCTCCCAAAAATATCCTCTGCGTTCTCCCCATGAGAACGACATTCTGATGATGATGGCCGTGCTATCCAAACGTCAAAACTAAATATGTGAGTGCTTTCTCATGTATGCTACATATTTTCCATTATGCTAGTAGATTTTTGTGGCATACAAGTACAAATTTTACTGCTCTTGCAAAGGGTTGCTGCTCAATTTTATATTACTATTTACCTTTTTTTGGACAACCGTTATTCTTTTAACCATGTAGCCAGTCAAATGATTATACACATTTAATTAAATTGAAGCAGTCATTTTTTCAAACTGAAGTTAGTTTATCACAAATAATTTGATTAATTTATCTTATTTCTTACTTCAATATAAATTATATAAAATCAATGCCGAAGTTGTCACTTTTAAACGGATTTCTCGTACTTTGTATCCAGCGGTAAACTATGTTCCTATTTCTATATGCGTTAATTTAACCATATTCGTATCATTTTGATGAAACAGCAAGTCTTTTTACATAATATTTACTTGAATTTTGACTTTAACACTCGTGAGAATACCACTATTACGGATATATTCTCATCACCGACGCGGTTGCGTTTATTCAACCTGCGAACGCCTATTTTGCTCCATGGCCGCCGATGAAAGATTGTCGTCATCCTGTTCATCCGATTCAGCACTGCGGTTTCCGTCTTTGTTCATGATCTGGTTGCGGTAAAATGGGAAGATTGCTGGTCATAAAAACGATTCTGCCCAGATGTGAATGTCCGTACTGCAGGGAGTCAGTAGGTGGGCGGGAGAGCACCCTCGTTTCCATTTATGTTTCGCACGACTCGTGCCGTATGCACTCGACTACATGTGGTGTGAGTTATTGATAGCTTCATCATTGATTTTCGTCCCAAAAGCGAGTCCATGAATGAAACGTAAAGAGAAGTGTTTTAAATCCTCCGCTCCGCTGCGGATTACCACTCCAGATGCAGGTGTTTCAGTCGAGTTTGCGGTGAACGGAGCATGCATACTAGGTATTCACGTACCATGTCGGGAGATATTCTCGCGATAAATTGAAACAACGGTGAATGCAAGTGTCGCTGATGAATTTCTTAAATATATTCAGGTTATGAAACGATAAAAAAGTGATTGGGCTAAATGAATAGCCGTCTTTTAGGCATAAAGTCATCCATTTAAAATGGAAATCGTAGTAGAGGCTTTTTACCATTAGCTAATACGTAACCTTTTCCATTTTCTCAATCATAATGGAGTATAGAATTTAACTGTTAAACTGGAGAGTATTTCATTATTATTTAATGTGAACTTATCAACATTTTACCGACCTAAGCGATGGTAAAATGGGAAGTAATAAATTAAAATATTTGACTTTTTTTGGGCAGTTTAAATCCAAAATTACTAAATGATGTGAACCGTAAAATTGTACTAATTGTAAACGATAGAATATACTGAAAAGTTATAAATAGCTGCTGCTTAAAATTCCCTACTACAACAAATAAAAGAACAGTCTAGGCAGGTATAACAAATATCTAAAGAACAAAATAGAAATGGAGAGATAATTTTTTATAATAGATTTATTATATTCAGATATACTTTTTAAAAATTTATTTCCTTTTTTATCGAATTCAAGAAGCCACTTTTATACTTGATGAAAACGGGTTTTGATGATTCCACTATTATAATATTTAATTAAAACATTCCTAAAAATGTACTGACTTAATTATCTGCATCACAAATTTTATCATTTTTCGCTTTCATTAGTATAAGGTTTTGCATTCCCATCTTTAACTACAAGTACGAGTGTACTTGCATGAGTAACAAGACGTTGGAGCATTTCCTGGAATCGAAATATTTTTTCACTAACATCTGAAGGAAAAAATATCGTAGGGAAAAATTTCAATTTTTGAAGTGATTTAGTCTGAAACCCCGGACAAATTTTCCGAAGAAAAATGGAGCTCTTATTTCACGGCCGTGCATTAAACCTATCAAAAGCAGCTTTGGCGCACCGCTAGGGAGCCCCGCCAACAATAATCAAATGAAAAAGAAAACGAAGATCCTTTGCCTCTGCGCCCGGAACTTTGGTAGCGACCGAGCGAGAGGGGGGTATGCGGCCCTGGAGTCGCGCCTACCCTCTTACGGTGGTCGTCCCTTTGGGACCCCGACTGCAAAGACAAGATGAAAGGAGGTCTTTTGCGAAGGGGTGATATTTAGTGCCGCCGCCCCCACCCTCGATGAAGAGACATTCGCCAAACAGTCCTTTGCAAGTCTAAAACGCTCTGAGATCCGAGGAATTTTATCGGAGAATATCTTTGACTGGCTCCATGGCGAAGGGACCTTTTCCCGCCGCCTCCTACCCGTACTTTCCCCTCTATCATTCCCGATTATCCCCCTACCCCCGCACCACACATCCATCCTCGCGCAACCCGTATTGATTGGAGTGTGGTTGCTTGTGTGCACAAAACCTCGTTTTCGTCTGACGTGCTCAAAATGAATATTATTTCCTCCGTATATATTCTGTAATTTTAGAAAAAAATGTACGCTCTTTCATCCGCTGAGCTCGATTCATCCTGCCATATGATATCTGGAGTGAGTCCCGAAATCTTGACAGCATGAATGATGAGAATGTAAGCAAGGATGATGAAGGAATTGCTTTTCGGAAAATATATGACGTGTTAGAAAATACAGGGTGCGAAAGGAGGCAGAACCAGAGGAGGAAGTTTCTTTGGGTGATTACTGAAAAAGCCAATTTTTTGGTTCCTTTAGTGTCAGGAAATGCGCCATTTCTGCGCCTGCGTTAAAAAGAATAATTACATTCACTTATTTGACCTGATGTGGTTACCATAAATGCTTTTATATCTACCTATTTGAGTTTAGGCTATAGTTAGGACACGTATAGTATTAATGGAATTCAAGCATGGTATTTAAAGTTATGCAATCTATTGCAAAGGAAAACATTTTTTCCAAAAAGCTCTAATTACATATCTATTTAAAAATAGTAAAATCGTTTTATCACCCTGCTCCCTTCATCTATTCGTTTCCCCTCTCCTTTCTCCCCCCTCCCTTTTTCCGTCGCTGCCCCGTCGCCCGACTGCTTTCCGCTTCCCCAGTTTCGCTTTTTTCCTTTTCGGAAGCATCCCGTATTCTCTCATGTCCCGTTCTCCTTTCATTTATGAATTTCTCATTTCCTCGTCCCTATAGTTTTTGATGATTGTATACGCTCCACTTCCCTTGGCTCTCTGTTTACCCGCTTTGTGTATTTTGTCAAGTTGCGCATGCAAGTTGTATCCGCTTCAAGTCCCACTCACGTCCTCGCCATATCGTTCCTTTGTTACATATTTCCTATCTAAGTCGCTTCTTAAGAGGACCATGTAGTAAAATGTAACAAAGCTAGTTCAATTTAATCCATGAGTTAAAAATTTCCATTGAATTACAAGTATTACTTTTCAATTATTTTAAAGCAATGCCATTATATAACGAGTTACGTGTCTCTAATATTATTGCTCTCCAAAGACTAGAGCGAAGTAATTATATGTGCAAAATTGGAAGATTCCCCTAATAAAGAATTAAATAATTGAGTTGAAAATTAAACAGCCTACTTGAGTAAAATCTCATTTTAAAATCGTTAAAATCATAAAAAATCTTCTTCATTTTAAAAGCATGCTAGGATGGCCAATTTTAAATTTATATCAAATGACTAGGTACATGTATATTTTGAAAAACGCGTGCACCAAATAAGCTCTTGTTCCTAAATATCTGCAAATCGTGTGCAGGCGAAGAATTAAGCTTTAGAAATTCTAGGAGGCAAAATTAAATACTTGAAGGAAGCCAAGAGAGTCAATGTACAACGTGGAGAGAGCAGAAAACAAGGGCAGTAGAGTCGGAGTGAGAGGGACAATCGATTGGTAGTCGGGCTCGAATTTTCCAAAAGTGGTACAGTCATGAAAGAAAAGAATGCGACTCAAAATTACTTCCACTAAAAATATTCATAGCAAGAGTAACTGACGGAAGAAATAAATTCTAAGGAATTTACAGATGGTCCAAAAATGCTGCGGATTAAATGAAGCAGTTTGGAGAAAATATTCATTCTTTTAAGTACCGAATTCCTGAAGATTCAGAGCACTGTGGCCGATAAGCAGTCCAATTGAAATGATACAATTGATTCAAATAACGCCCCGGATTAGCGTAACGTGAAAGCCTTATTTTTTATACGCATGAAAAAGTATCGCCGGGATTGTTTCACTCGTGGCAACAATTTAATAGACCAAATATATGTAGGACGTTTGGTGTACCATAGTCTTTTCCGATAACTTTGAAAGGAATAATAGAATACAATCGGATGGTGAATCAGATCAAAATTGAATACTACACCCACGTATCTTACACCGAATTGATCGATGGAGAGATCGTGCATCTATTATCATTTAGAACTATGAGTCGACAATCCAAGCGGACATTCATGCGGTTAAGTCCGTGTGAAATCATTGCAAAAAAATAAATTCAGATTTTCTACGAAATAAAATCACACCATAGAACTTTTGAAACCATACGATGAATAGCCAATCTCTACCCCTTCCTTGTTTTCCCTTCCCTCCTACCTCACCTATTATGGCTGGCTTAGAGCAAGTCTCTCCAAGGTGGCGTTTTGGGTTGGAAGACTAAATTTTGAACGCCTTCCCCTCGGTAACACACCGCTACCCCTAATTACCTTCCTAACACGCCCTCTCTCCCTTGGCTTAGCCATAAAACCATATGTATACTCATGCCCATGCCAGATAGTAATTTTTTTATCGTGTTGCATTCCAATTCAATTTTTATAGCACCCATAGTTCCTTTTCATTATGATCAAACATAAAAACTAAAGAAATCATTGAGAAAGAAACTATGCGAGTACATCATTTTCCTTCAGCCTTAAGAATTCAAGGATGTGTCTCGAAGAACATTGCAATGATGCCGAAAAAGCCGAAGAAAGATTTAGCCTCTGGTTTATTAATCATCCTGGGCTATTTGGTCATGCAAAGAAATGACTTGATTTAAGAATCAATTTTCAGGTTGGAACATCAGTCGTCTTCTATGGATCTCAAATGATAACACTAGAAATGGACTCGATTGATACGGGCTTAAATTTTACTTGATTCGAATAAAAAAATTGGGCAAAATTACCATTAGTATGAAGTTCTGAACGTCGCCATTGGGATCAATATCTGAATTGCTATCTAAAAATAATAAAAAATCTTTCAAGTAAGATCTTCCGCTTTCAATTGAACAGAAGTTTTTCTTGACTCATTAAGTAATTTAATTCCTCGGCATTAATTTGAATTTTATATGAGAGCAAAAATAAAATATATATATATGGATTTCCTTACAAAAATGATATTTAATCCTGCTTTCAGTTTCGAAGAAGTAGCATAAAATGTTGCATTCTTGTACACAAAACCATTTACAAACACTGATTTTGTGTTTGAAACCAGGCTACTTCGAAACACTTCCGTGTTTGCAATTAAATTAAAATTATATCCACAGAAATAAATGAGATTTATTGCATTCAATTTAAAATTGCTTTTTATAAATTCGTTCAAAACTATTTAAATTAAGTGTGCTGCAAATAATTTTAAAACATTTCAATGTTTCGGTAATTTAAGATTTTCTAAAAATAATTACAGCACAATATATGGTGTATTAACAGAATTTCGATAAATTTGAAGATATAAAATTTTCTAAGAATGAACATTCAGCATTCGTCTATTTTCATACGATGATGCATACTGTGTGTGTGCCAAACACACATAATTATGGGAACTAAAAAAATAAAGGTCACTCAATGATCTTTTATTACCCGATAAAGGGTGTTACTTTTCAATTTCTTTTAAACCAGGATGTGAACACCCCTCTCCTAAATACCAGAAAAATTTGACAAAAGTCCATGCAGTTTTTATCACAAGTTCATTAATTGATTCCTTTCGCAAAGACGCAAGTTTTTTCGACCATTTTAAGCTGATTCATTGGAAATTGCTGGAAAAACCACAGCATTATTTCATTTAAGAGGATTTTAATGCATTTCTGTAACTCTCGATATGGCTTCCCAAGTTTTTCTATTACGTCAAACATCAATTTGTGAAACTTATTTGTCACATCAATAAACTCGATATCAACCTCTTCCAAGGTTGAAGGTCTACTGAGAAAAGCTGTGTCATCATCACGACAGTTCGTGAAATCTTTGTGTATGTTGCCATTTGAGAACACGTAATCTCCAATGAGACACCTACGTTTTTTCTCTTGATATCAGCCATCAAACATCACGATAATATTTAAGGATAGCAAACTGAATGTATGAAGATATATAAACAATTAAGGTAACTTCTTACATATACCTAAACACTATATAAAGGTAATCCGCAGCGATAAATTAAACCCGAATGATACAAACGGAACACTTGCCTAGGAACGAATAATTTAAGATACCTGTAGCTACTTAAAAGCTTCACTCAAATTATTTCCAATGATGCGTAAGACAAAGAAACCACAAAACGCAGCTATCTATGTAGATACATAAGTAAATTGTAATTCAAAGAGATTGAAAAAAGTCCACCAATCTCCTCTATTGCTGATAGCGGTCGAGAGTGGTGAAAATTAAATACGTATTAGGAATTAATCGGCATCATGGAAATAGCCCCACACTTAACAATGTAATGACTTACATACAGTGCTTCCGAAATCGATCGAGTGGTTTAATGAAAGTGATTTTTGACTCCCAGTAAATGATTGATCTTTCAGAGATCAGGTCTGGAAAAATAAAAAAATAATCCCTTTAGAAGCCAGTCCCTGGTCGAGCATTGGCCATTAAATGAAATAAAAAGACCGGTTGCGTGAATACAAAAAAGTACTTGATGTTTATAGAGTAAACATTAAGACATTTTAAATTTAAAAATGTTTAATTGAAATATTTATTCTGGTACGTAATGCAAAATCGAGTGATTATTAAATGAAAGTAATATAAAATTTAACACGGAAATCATCGTTGATAGATCCTGAATTCCAAAAATAATAGGCAATTGAATCTCTTGCAATATAATGGGAGGCAAATTATGGAAGTTGATTCATAGGCAAAGCACATTTTAGAGGTTACAACAAGCAAAAGGAATTCCCGCTGTACCCCAGTCACACACAAAGAGAGTAATAGGTCTAAATTACGGCAAAAATTTGACGTAGTAACGTTATATCTGGTATTGAAAACTAAGACTTAGGTAGCACAAGTGCATAAGGTATGGCTACCGGCAACGCGTTAAACTGAAAGGATTGAATAGTATTGATGAAGTCTCATCGTTTTTTCATCAAAAAGATTATCAGTCTTGAATTGAAATGTGACTTAGTCAAATGATATAATATTTAATTGAATACGAAGTACAACACAAAATTACACCACGGTGAGAATACTCCATTATCTTAAGATTGCATCCAAACACTGAAGGTCAAAACAAATGTTATCAGTTTTAAAGAATTCATTCGACATGATTCCGGCGAAATGTATCATTATTTGCTCATATTAACCCGCTCAGCCATGAAATTAATTTTTTCGGCACAAAGTTTAGAAAAGGACCTAACATGGTATAAAATTATGTTTTTTAAAATTCATGCTCAAATATGGTTAATTTTTAGATACCAATAAACAAGAAAAAGCGTACAATTCCACAGATAATATTGCTTAATGGTATAATAAATTTCACCATTTCATTGCATAATCAGTCTAATTGCCTTGCCCCCTTTATATTTTGTACATACATGCACCACACCTAATTTCTATATTCTTTGAACCCATTGATGATGTAAAACGTGTCGTGTATTCACAAAAATATTTACAACTAATCATTTTCACTCAATATTCATAAATTCCTCTAATAAGTGGTTGATTGTATTTGTCGTTTTAGAAATTCAAAGAATATTTCGCGAGCTATATGACGAGACATCCTAAAAATATATTTTGTACAACCTGTTATATCACAACGTTCATAAAAAAACATTTCGGTGACTTTGAAAATTTATTAATAAAAGAATTCTCCTACTTTTAGATAAAATAAATATTGTATACCGCTGAAACTCGAATTATTAGGTCAAGTTGTTCTATGAGTATTTCTTTGAGAACTAGATAAAAAGCCCAGTTTCCGTCCACGGATATTTACCTTGAAAAATATTTTGCTAAATTTATTGCTAAATCTAATTGCTGTGTCAACCATTTTCAAAATAACAACAATTTTAATGGTCACTTTAAAGGTCAATGGTCACTTCCTGGTCATCGCGTGACTAATGCATTCTAAAAAAAATGGTCCACTTCCACATATTTTCCTTGCGGTTCCGATCAATGGCCCACCTGTGACCATGTAGTTGGGGTGTGACATGCGAACGTTTGCCTGAATTAATTCCCTTGGAGGATAACTCCGTTTTGTCTCCCCCGGATGTACCGCTAGGAATCGGACTACGACCTCCCGTGTTTCTCACCCACCACCCTTCTTTATCTCTTGCCTAGTATTCCTCTCCACGGGTACCATTTCCCCTCCTTGAAGTTGGCTCCTCGGCACCTTATCCGCGACAATTTACCCCCATTCTTGTCCTCAACTCATCCGGGACCCATCAGCGTCGCTTATTTCGTTCCACGCTATCTCCCACCCCTCGGTCACCCACCCAGACAATCGAGGTAGTTGGCCACCCACACTTCCGCGACCTACAAATGTATTCCCTGATTTCTTAAACTCTCCATCAAGAGTCACCTACCTCCGAGATAGCAAGTCTTTCCCTCTCAGCGGGTTCCCAACAGCAGCGAGACCTCACGACCTCCCCATTTCTATTAAATTGTCTTCCGGAGTGACAAAGAGTGATTAAAGGCTGTTTTTTTAATTCTATTTTTTTAATGATGCCAAGGTTGTATTTCCGTAGTCCTAGACTATTATTCTTAGATTGTCACTGGAAAGGCAGAATGAAAGAATAAAGAATCTTGAATTCTGGAAACGAATATCCAATCCCTTTTAGCTTATATGATAAGGGGTAACTTTGCTTCTCTGCGTAATTTTTATTCAGCACCACACGACCTAGGTTCCTTAGAATATTCAAATAATAATGTAGATCTTTACTGTGATGAACTTATAATACTTTTCAATTCAAGATTTTGACAGATTGAAATTCTCACATTAACCGTTAAATATTACCCATTTTGGCACCTAGAGTGATTGATTCCTCTACCACCCCAATTAGCTCATTTCCCACCCTCCAAGCTAAGCTAAGATACAATGGGTCATCCAATTATTTATTAACACGGGGTGGAAGAAAAGCATAAATTTTAGGCGCTTTAATTTAGCAGAGAAATATATATAACACCTACGCATCTGAAGCCCTCTTTTTCCATTGGAAGGTGAGCTACCTAATTGGGGATAAATACATTTTGCAAGGTAGTGTTCATTTGTCCCCCAGTTACGCGCAAATTCTTTAAATTATGGCTCGAAAAAACCCTTAATCTTTAGGGATACTGATCGTGGATTTGGAAAAAAAGCGGACGGTGAACCTTCGTGAGATCATGTCCTCTCCTCTCGGATAAATGGATGGTAGGTATTTGCAGAATCCGGACTGCAATAACTCAATCACAGGCTCCACCTCTTAGCTACGATTTTGTCATTTGAAGAATTCCTTCAATATATATATATATATATATATATATATATATATATATATATATATATATATATACACACACACATTCATGCATACATACTCTTTTCACCTCTTCAGAAATGGGATTTCGTGGATGGATGGCGTCCCCCTTTGCTGCACCCCTGGGACTCCTTTACTGCTAGAGAAGGACATGAAACCTAGTACCTTCGAAAAGAATGGGTGCGAAAGAAAATGAGCCGGGGGTTGAGCTGGGAAAGAGGGTTTGTGAGAGAGGAATGAGATGGGTCCGTGGGAAGGAAGGGGCCACAGGATGCATGTGCGTCGCAATATGAGGATGGATAGGATACCCATAGGAAGGGGATGAACGGGGGGTTGAGTCTCTTTGCAGAGGAGAGCGGACTCAGCGAAGGGGGAGGGAGAGGGGTGGATTGGCTGGGAGTAGTGGAAAGGGGAACGCGATGGGAGGTTGCGATGGCGACCCAGAGATGGAGTGCCCTCTTCGACCCATTTGGCGCGAACTGCAGACTTAAGCCCGCACACGGGCTCTTTTGCCATCGATATCCTTTCGATACCCTTCCCATAATCCCGCGCGACCCCTCACAAAGGCCATCGCTCTCCCTCTCACACACTTCCCCTTCCCCGTCACCATTCTACTCCGCCTTATCCGCTGCGACGGCCTCGTCCTTTCTTCCCCTCAATTTTGCCCTTTCCCGCCCACGAATGCAACGCCACCTGTCCCGCGCGCCGGGAGGTCTCCCTCGTCCGCATAGTCATTGAAGTGGAAGGGTAAGAGTTTTGCCCGATGCTTCCTCTCCATAACGCTTGCAAGGCGAGGCCTCTTACGTAAAGGTTGGTGGCAAAAGACTGTGGACTGGGCCAACGGAGCCGCAGAATTAAAAAGAAATATTATCAAGCGCCATTCCTGTAAGCAATAGACATCATTCAAGCTATCTCCTTCGTTCCAGGTCCTGGAGTCAGTTTTCGTTAAAAAATGAATATTTAAAATATACGAAAAAACAGAGGCAATAGGGTTTTACAAGATATATATAGGGAAGGAAATATAGATGGATAGAGGATATATAGATAGGGAAGGAAAGCCTTCAATGCTAGAGGAATACTCTGGATAAGATGTGAACGTTTCAACTTCTTCAAGAAGTATTCTATTTGTAAATCCACAAATTGCTATAGATACTAGGATAAGAACTGCATAAATAACAGAAAATGTCACAAGGAGCGGGATGTATTGACAAGTACCCTATGTAAAGATTAAGATGTTGCTAATTGAAATTTTTTATTTCGAGGGCAATATTTCAAAGTTTTAAACCTTCAAGAGAAGGCAAAAAAAGAACCTTGGATTGCGGGTTTTGTGGTATGAGTATAGATATTTAAGGCAAATTTGACTGGACGGAAATAAAAATAAGCGAAGGATTGCTAGGTATTGTAGAGTAAGAGATGAGATTGTTTGGAGAAATTTGATGAAGAGAGGAAAATGCAGACATATTGAGGGTCTATAAATATTTAATAGTGATAGAGGAGATGTGTGTACATACGAGGAAATGTGTGTGCATATGAGGTGATTGAGGAAAACTGCAAGACTTTTGGACCCAATCAGCGGGAAGTATCATTAATTTAGAGTTGAAAATGATTTATTGGAATGTAGCGACCAGGGTTAGTTGGCGCAGGTTAGGCGTGGCGTAGTCTCGCTGCGCTTTCGAACCACAAGAAACCTCTCTTAACCAGTTGAATACTGTTAATTATACAGATAGAACACTAGCAAATCCTATTCTGCTTCCCAACCAAACTCCTGGGAACAATGTGTGATCATTTTGTTTTGATGAACTCGTAATTGTGTTCGAAATTATTTTAATAACTTCAGCCCGTATTTTCATAAAAAATAAATATTATCAAATGCTTAATACATTGACTCCCCCTGTGATACGCGAGGCAGCACATTTAATTCACTGAAAAAACATTTTCAACAAAATTTTACCCATGCAGCTCGGTCTGTGTTTTACGTATAGCAGGTCTAAGGGTAAATTCAAATCTTCTGGAGACGCCATTGAAATTAGTGGCAAGGTATTTCCCACAGTTTCTCTGATTAGAAAAGAAAAAGGAAACTTTATAAGATAAGAGCAGTTACTCTTTCTATGCTTAAAGCTATTCCAATTATTTAAATAAACTATCAATTTAATTATTGAACTGGAAAATATAGTTTGAAAGTTGAGCCAAGAAATTGTATTTACCCAATTTTAGCTATCCAGATTCAAAAGAAACAATGCTAAGAGATAAGGTAATGCGTAAAAAAGATCGGAAATATGTTATACCTAGTTAACTTATTTTATTTTTAACGACTGTATTGGGACAAGATTGAGGCTTTATAATCCCTTCCTCCACCTAACCTCTACATATTGCATTTAGACAATTACAAACACCGAGACCCTAGATTGACGAAAACCAACCTAGGTGGAAATCAAACCCTCAACTTCTGAGTTGGTAGGTGAAGATATTTCCCCGCAGGGGGCAAGCCTGGTCTTGGTGGTGAAGGGCCAGTCTAGTTGATTGGAGCTAAAAGGATACGTCAATTGTGGTCCCATTTCCTAGAAAATAATTTGTCGTCCCAAAATACCGGCCAAATTAAATGAAGTCTGGCGCTGCTACTCATTTCTATTGGCGATAGGATGAATTTGGGAATGAATTCCAGGATCGGTCGCTGCAGTTATTGTTATGGCAACGTACAGGTTTTTGATTAGTGACTAATTTTTCCCTGCTATTATCCTATGCCTCTTGATTTGGCGACGCCAGATCTCGCTGTCCCGCTGTCCTGAAAAGTGTCAATGGAGCAAAATTCCAAAATCAACTGATTGATACACGAATAAAGTCCTCGTCGCTGAATTTTGACTGAAAATACAAAGTGAAATGAAGCTTTTTCCTACTTGTTAGGCAGGTTGGTTACAACGTTGCCTCAAAAAAAACCTTAAAAAATCGGGATGTAGGGGAACGTTTCACAAAAACTGTGAACTACTGAATGGCGAAGATTCTTAGTGACTAATTGATCTTCTTATTTGTAGAATGATATTCCAGAATTCGTGAAAAATTAATACCTACAGGACAGTTATCTTTCAATTATTTATTAATTTCAGCTAAGAAACGTAAAATGCTCGCGTTATATACTAAAACAATGCGGAGTTCTTTATATATTTCTTCACAGGTTGTAGGATGTGTCATTTAGCATGAAAAACCATTCCGTTGGATGAATACACTTGGTTAAACGCTAAATGTTACCTATTAAGGTACACAATTATGACTTCAACATTATCTCGTGAGGGCTATTAACGTAGGCCTAATATGTGACATTCCTGTTGTGTAACCTTGTCTAATGTTAATGAGGGCTACCAAAATGGTTAAACGAGTTAACAAATTAACGTCAAATTAATAGGGATGGAAGAATTAGGTCACCCCTAATCATGGGTGATTGCAAATCTATAATGAACTTTGATCGCAGAGCGATCAAACTCTCAGCGCAGCCACGTGGAAATGGCGTGAACTAATTTGCCAAACACCAATTAGCGAAGCTCTCGGGGAGGCCGTAATGACATCGCCCTGTGAAAGTTACCCAAAGCGCTAGTCATTTTCGAGCCCTCTTCTTCCCACCCATCGGCTGTTTTCGAGCACGCCGCCATAATTAATTTGAAAAACCAACGGTCAATTTGTTTCATTCCTGGAATTTGAGTGGTTCCCCTCCCCCAACCCTCCCTCCGCCCCTTAACCCAGACATGACCATTGCGCGCGCGCGTAATGAGTGTGCCCAGGCTCTCATCCGTAACGCTTTAATGGAGTTTTAATTCCCGTGATGGCGCACACGGCACGCAGCTTATACCTTTTGAAAGCCTCATTCCCGCACTCGAAACCGCCTCGAGGTAAATGGCGTATGGAATCCCCGCCCCTTCCCCAACCCTCTCTTCCGCGGAAAAGGATCGCCGGGAAGTGGCGGGCTCCTGGAGAGGGTAGGAGTGAATGTGGGGGGGGGGGGGGTGTTGGTCGTAGAGAGCGGAGCTGAAAAAATAATATCCCGGGGGCGTCCTTAACGACGTCCACTCATTTCCGCGTCGCAAAACGAGAGAATTCCCTCACATTTTTCACCGGGGTGAGAAACGTAGAGAGGGGAGTAATCCTTTTCATAATCTATACGCCACGCCTTAAGCAGCAGAGCACAAAGCTGGGGGGAGGTTAGCGAGTGGGAAGTTGGAGTTGGGGGGCTGAAGGGCCACGGGCCATCTATTCTCTATGTAAAGGCACCCTCTCAACCCCCGGATATGCGAGACACGGGAAGAGGAAGCCGGAGGAAGGTCGGGGGAAGGAGAAGGGGAGGGAAATGGGCGTGGGACAACGGGATGGGAGCGGGGAGGGCAGTGCGTTCGTGAGGGTTGTCAAGGTAGGGAAGGGACGCAGAGGAAGTTACGTGAGAGAGAGAGGGAGACGGAAAACCCGGCAATAAACCATCTCGCTAAGCAACTCCCTCGATCCCCGGCGCCCCCCACTCATTTAACGGATTAATCGCCAACTAAGTCGCAGATGACAAGGATCCCATTAGAATTTAGCAACGATACAGTGGAGAGGGGGATTATGGGGGATTTCCTATCCCACCCGTAGGCGGACGCCCAGGCCACCGCAGACATCCACCGCGGCGCGATACACCGAATCCTCCCCAGCCTTCCTCCCGACCCGTCTCTCCCCACTACGCCCACGGAGAGGTCCCATTTCATGCCCCACCCCCCAGAGCTCCCTCGAGTCGGAGAACATCGGCGCACCCTTCTCAAAGGAGATAACATTTATCTCCCCCGTCCCCGTTGTGAAACCTTCCCCCCGCCCTCCCTCCTTTCCCGCGCCAAACCCCGTGCCCTTTATCACCGGGATCTTCTCCTTCGCCTTATAAACCCGGCCTGCCTCCCACCCTGACCCTTCCCTACTTCTTCTCCTGCCTGCCCAACCCCCAACCAACGCCCCGGCCTCCTCCCTTCGAGAGGCGGGGACAGTTTTGCGGTTCCCCTCTCCCGGCCATCGCTCATCCCCACTCCGATGCTTCCCCACTCCCCGCCGATCCTCCCATTCCCCCGTCCAAGCACATCCACGGTGAGGTCCCCGCGTCGCGGTCCTTTTGTCTTCGCCGGCACCTCTCTCTCTGTTTTCGCCGCCGAAATCCCCCACGTTCCCATTTCCCTCCCTCGCCCGCTCTCCCCACGACTCACAGGTTGGTTTCCACCGCACTCTCCAGACAAAGAGCCACTCATAAGCACACACTCACTTTCCCGTCGGTCTGCGGTTCCGGGGCAAAAAAAGTTTTAAAGAAATTAACCTCAGATCGTCCCGTCTTACTTTACTCTCAAATATTAAATATTTGCTCTTAAAACTTCATTGTTTTTCGTTTTTTCGGGCACGAACGCGATTCTCTCGCGTGTGGTACTGGCGTGGGTGTTGTCAACAGGGGGTTTAAGGGAGAGCACTCCATCCTTCCAAGGGTGAGATGCTGGAATAACAGTCGATGTGTCAAATGTCAGTCGTGGAAAGATCCCCGGTAGTTGAATCGGAAATTTCTGGGAAATAAATGATCGGAAACGGGTATTTCTGGGAAACTGGGATATTTCATAAGGTTATTTGTTACAATGTTTATCTCAATTTCGTAATCAGTAGATGTTGTGGTGAGTTTTTGTGAGGGAAAATAAAAAAGGAGTACGTAAAATATTTCAGTAAGATTTATATAGCTCTAGCACTCTTGTACTAAACTAAACCGAACCAGGTCATAGTATATGATCAAATAATTCAGTATCTCTAATATCATTTACTCAACATCCGTTCATATTTTTTTGGTGACACGATTTTCGTACAGGGCATATTTAATTACGAATTTTAATCCTTTTAGTTGTTTTATAAAGTATTTTCCTCTGATTCTCGTATTCTTATCAAAAATGTATTGTCATTGTATGCGAACCGAATCATCAAAACCCTTATGGAAAATAGAATAATACGAATATTTGCTTTTTCAATATGCTCCACCAAGTAACTTTAATTAGATTTTTATTATTCTTTTGACGGCTACCGTTTAGGAGTGGTTTTCGATGGACAGAGAATTAACATTTCCTAGCGTCGCTGAACAATACACACCATGACAAACAAAAACTACATTTAACTGTCCTTCAACTCCACGTACATTCAAGCTTCCTTTGTTCTATACAAATACTAATCTATTTCCTATCCATTCCTCGTTTACCTCACATTGACTACTCTAACATAATCTTAAACATTCAATTGTCTTTTAATATGATATTCATCCACTTTTCTTGCCTCCTTTAGATTTCTCCCAAAAATCTCATCTCAACTTCCACCATGTCTCGTTCCTGTTCCTTTGTTTTATTTCTTTTGCTATGACATACTTCCTATTCTAATAACCATTCACCACGCCCACATCCCAAAAGTCTCCCATCTGCAACCTTGACCTTGCTAAAATGATCAAGTTCCCGAACTATACATAATGACGCTCCACATCAGAGTTTTCACTAATCTATTCTTAACATCCTTACCTAAAGTCCCTACCAAGTCCCTCCTCATTATGAAAGCTGCTTTATCTAAATCTGTCCATTTTCTCAAATCCCTACTAATTTGATCAACTTGTTCCCAGACACTTCCGAATAAGTTCTCGTTAACTCTTCTACCACTTCTTTTTTTTGCTATCCAATTCAACGATGAACTTAGCTTTTTTGCTTCTCGAAAATTTTATAATACTTATTTTTTCAACATTCATTCTCATCTCATAACATCACTCGGTGTTTCCCTCGAGCTCATCAATAATTGTCCCTCTATGGCTGAATAAACAACTACACCTTCATTATTTGCAATTCTGATTTTATAGGCTCCCCGCGTGCTTTCACTCATGAATCCAGCCCTTCCTATGCCTCCGTTACCATTACGTCCGCATACATATGAAAAAGAACAGGCGATAGCAAGCATACTTCTGTTACTTCCCTGCCTACCATTGCCTTTCGCGACTCTCCATCCACTACTCGCAGCCGAGCAGTCTGGGACATGCACAGGTTGCGGATAAGTCGCCTATTCATCCAATCTACTCCAATGTTCTGCCATACATAATGTAATTCTATCAAGTATACTCTATAAAATACTTTATATAAATCCATGAAACAAACAAATACCTCCTGATTGTATCTAATATTCTGTTCTTTTGGTGATATCAATGCATGCTGATGTGATGCCATAGCAATAAAATTCTTGTAGTGCTATAGCATCATCCGTTCCTCTCCCCTTCCCAAAATAAACTCATCATCTCCGAAGTAATCACTTGCTCTCCGATCGATCTTTTTGTAGATTATTTTGAAGGATCACTTGGTATGCGTGAAAAATTAAGCTTACTGTTCGATAGTCATCTACAGGGTCGACTTTCCTTTTTTTATGTACACATACACTTATCTGACGAAATCTTTCGGTCAAATATCTCTCTCATAAATGCCGCAAATGCACACTCACCAAATACGCTCCATGCAACGACTTTCAACACCCTAATGCAGTTCTGCGAGGATGTTATCATCCGGAACGGTTTTATTTGATTTCAATTTCCTTAATGCACTTTTAATCTCGCAGTCAAGTATACCTGGACCTATTCTTATCTCATCTACGCCATAATTTCTTTCTGTGTCTATTATTGCCGGCCGGATGTAATTTCCATACTAATCTTCTTTGCATATTATTCTCTCTCTTTTTATCACTCCTGAATCATTCCTTTGTCGATCAATAGTTTTTCTGCCCAACCTTCATGCGCACGGATTTTCCCTATTTACTTCCTGAAGGTCCTTCCGCCTTCCTCGACAGCGCACCAAAACATTTCACCCTCCCTTTCTAAAATGTCTTATCCTCGCACTGTGCCTTCTACAACGCTTCTTTCACCTTATTAATTTCTACCATCATTTTATTATTCACTCTTTGAACTTCCTTCTCTCAAATTGTGAGTTTAAATTATTACAGTTTCATCTCTCGTCTGTACTGCTAATCATATCATGTGCATTTCATGGTTTTCCTGTCATTTTCCTATTTACTGTTCCTATAGTTCCTTTTGTGGAGTTTAAAATCTTTTCTCTATTGTTGTCATCTCTCTTCTAGTCGACTCATCTCCCTGATCTCATTTATCAAGTGTACCTCTACACCCCGATCATCCTTCCTTTACGTCCCGGGAAATGTTTCTACATTCCACTTCATCGTCCTTATTCCCGGTTTTATCCTTATGAATCTGCCGCAACACTTCATCAGTAATAAATTATGAACTGAATAGGGATTTGCTCCCGGGAATTTGTGCAAATGCATCAGGCTCTTCCTGAATTGGCGTATATTTTTTTTTGAGGTAATCTACCGGTTAAGGTAGGTTTTTTGATGGACATAATTACTAATTCAACAATTTGTGACCCCTAGCAAAACACAACATCCTACTCTACATCAGGTCCCTCTTCAGCTCTTAGTACTTTCTTCCTCCCTTCATCCTTTCCAACATCCCTATCCTGTGCCTTCCCTTTCCTCGTTTGCCTAACATTCTCCCCTCTATTACAGGTCACACAGGATATATGTATTATAATACAGAAAAACATACTAGACATAGTTTTGATGCATGTGTATAATCACAAAAATTCGGATACTGGAAAAATGAATAAAAATTCCACACGCTTTTAAGTAAGTGAGTTGTTTTGGGACTATGTCCATACTGTACTTTAAGACTTTGCTTACTATGTCAAACGTTTTGGTTTGATTCCCGATGTTAGCGCTATGCTCTGTTATATTACCGTCGAATGATACATATTTTGCAACTTTTTTGAAAGTCAACGAATTTTTCGACACTTAGGGTTTCAGTTGGAGCGTCAAACTACCAGGGAACTAAAAACTACTTCCTGTAAAGGATGGGAAACAAAATCCACAGAAGATATATTCTATATCGATGAAAATCAAGGATTTGGGATTTTACTTTCAGGATTTTAATTTAACTTTCTCTCCTCATATTCTCTCCGATCATGTGTTGTTAAATGCCTTCGAAAATTTGTGCGGATGTTGTCAATAGTACGTTATGCTACACAACGCTAAGTAAATCAGTACAGAAAATATTTCATATGAAGCGCAGCGCTGTGTGGACCTGAAAACTCATCTTTCAGGCAAGAAGATGAGCTGATTCTGAAGATCTTTGAATTTTTTTTTTAAGGTAATCTACCGGTTAAGGTAGGTTTTTGGATGGACACAACTACCAAACAAATATTTTATTACTCCTAACAAAACACAAAATCCATCATCCTACTCTATATCAGGTCCCTCTTCATCTCTGAGTACTTTCTTCCTCCCTTCATCCCGTCCAACATCCCTATCCTGTTCCTTATATTTTATTTACTCTAATGAAATTATAGTCTTCCTTACAATGTGTAATGCACGAATTCATCGACTTGGAACTTTGGTCTTTTAATTTGGCTTGAAATTGTGACTCTTGAACAACTATCATACGTAATTCATGATCCAAGAACTACTCTCCCAATTTTTAAGAATGACGTTTCCTACTGTTAAAATGAAGTCATCCATATTTCTAATTTTATGAGATAACGTAATACTTTACCATAATTATCTGTTTGAAACCTGAGAGAGGAGCTTGTGTGGTAATTATTTATTCTTGGCGAAGGTAAAATTCTCTTCTGGAATTCTCAAATCCAGGACAGTTGAACTACCTCTACTCACTGTGTAACCACGGGCCCTGAGAAATTTTTATTGAGCACAAAATCACATAGCATGAAACCAGATGGGACTATAGAGAGGCATTACCAGGGTTATGATCAGGAATCATCCATCCAACAATTGACCCCTCACCCTGTAAAACTCTTATTTCGACATATTAACGAATTAAAATGAAATACATATACATATATATATATATATATATATATATATATATATACATATATATATGTAGATATATATTCACTAGAAATCCTAATAAGTAAATGTTGGATGTAAGCTGGATGGGTGAAAGGTGGCTTAAACCGAGCCCCACCGATGAAAGCCAATTCAATAATTTCATTCAAGGCTACATAAAAAAAGAAACTCAAACGTGTGCGTCCTATTTTGCCGTGCTACTTGAGGTTTATCTCGTTAACCCGAGTCACCAGCGTCTAGAAAGGTCATTAGGAATCCACTGAGCAGTTCCCAATTCGCCAACTCAGGTATTCATGCATTGGCTCACCATCAATGCTTCTTCTGCAGAGAAAGATCGATTTAAGAGGTATATATTATTCCGATTACTTAAGGATATTCAGAGATATTATATAAGAGAGAAATTATGTAATTTATTCAGAACTACTTTAATTAGGTCCCAATTCATATCTCGAACATTATTAACCAGGAAATGAAAAATTGATATACTTGGTGGACCCCATGGTGTTCCATATGGAGAGAGCCGCTTCAAGGGAAATGACTTACGCCGACAGAAGCAATGCAGTGCAGTGAGGGTAAGGGCGAGTATGGTCCTCATTCAGTCAGCTATCAGCTTTAACGCTGGCCAGCATGCACACCTTTATTAGATGGTTACATGACCCCGTGAAAGCTGTTAGCCTATCGGACAGCGGAAACTTGACTTTCCGGAATCAACAAAAACATCATTACACACGGTTCGTTCGAATAATTGTTAACCTGACTCTTTCGAAGAAGTGGGATCAGTACGGCAGGTGTCAGTAAATAATGAGCATAACTTGGAAAATTTTGCAGGGAGTGACACGCTGACCAGATCTCGCCTTCAAAAGTTTTATTCTCCCCGCATTCCCTACGCCTCCGAGAGCTCCACGGCTGATCTCATATTGCCCCTCACCCTCCATTCCTCTCTCTCTCTTTCTCTACGTCTCTTCCATCCCTTCGTCCTCGAATCCGGCCTCCCTTCCGCGGCCTACAAACCTTTCCCCCAGCACCTCATTTCCTCCCCCCCTGTCTCCTTCCACCCCCAACACCTACTACCCTCTCATTGCCCACTACCCCTTTCCAGCCGGAATTACCATCTCCGCCCCACCCACACGCCCATTGTTCCAAACCGAAGGAATCTTCTCCACTTACCGCCCCCCACCGCTACCTCGCATCCTCTCCTTCCCCTTTCCATCCCCCAGTCCTCGCCTCGATTAAATCCCCGACACCTGCTATCTCACCGCGCGGTTCCCTCGCGCGATTGTTTTATGGCATCCAGGTCGCCGCCACAAAAGGAATTCTCCCTACCGCAAAGACTTCATTTCTCCCTCCCTTGGTCTCTCTCTCACTCTAACTTCCCCCCCCCCCGCCATCCGCCACCTCTCTCTCTCCTGTCCCTCAAAGACAAAAGGTTTTGTCGCCCTCTCTGAGCAATTACGGCCTTATAAAATGTTTAGTGTTTTAGCCGTTGCCTCTGTTTCTGTCTCTCTCTTGCCCCCACCCACTCACCTACCCGTTCACCGCTCATCTCAAAGCCCTCTTCCCCTGTATCTCTTCCTCTCTGGAAATCCCTTATACCCCTCTCCTCCACAGAACATCTCCGCGTCTCCCGGCTCGGCAACGAGGGAGAATTCATTCACCGACCGCTCTGAATGTTGGCAAGGCGGTGGCGAGGGTGTGAGGCGGTGGGGGTGGAGAAATGTGTGTACCACTCGAGCAACGTTACCGTTCCAATTAACGCAACAAACTATGGCGTAGTTTCTAGCTTATACCTGTGTATCGTGAATTGTCCCATTGTCTTGGAGGGGGATGCTGGCACCGAATGTTGCCTACCTCCTCTGCAGAAGCGGTTGATTTAAATCAATACGGGAATTCCTCCAGTCTGGTCGACGGTCGATCTTTATAGGTTCCTGCTTGGATTATTTTGATTCGCACGACGACTAAATTCTATAAAATCATTTTCGTTTCACATTCGATTAAAGTGGTAAAATAAAATTGCTGTTCATAGGCCAATGAATTTATTATTTTATTTATCACTGAATTTTATGCATTTACGAATATTCATCAGTCTAAAAAACCTATATTTTGACATGCATTCTTATTTATTACTTATTAATAACTCATAATGAAAATAGAAAAAATATGTAAAATATTGAAAAATGACCAAGTTTACGATATTACGTGTTAAATATCTTTCGTCCGTCACGAGTATATAAATACGTAAGAAAAACGCATTTTCGTCTATTTCTTGAATAAATAATAGCCTTCACGCAAAATACCAATGGGAAATATTTAGCATTTATTTCATTGGGCTGAGAAACTAAAAATAGGTAATTAATTTACTATCTAAACAAAATTTCATGGATACTAACTTCTTATAGGCAAAAAAGAAAGGCTCATAAGAGTGGTCATAACTCAAGTTGAGTCATATGCAAATATTTTCAAAGATGTACGCCCATTTTTTATGGAGTAATTTAGCAGCGTCTTGAAACCTAAAAATGTTAGCTAAAACTTAAAAAGTCTACCAAATCTGAATCTTCTAGAGTTAAATTTTTTTAAAAGTACACAGATATTATAAAAACTAGCACTTACCCTCACAAAAAATGTGGGCAAAGTGAGTTTAAACTTTGCATTTCACCAGGCAAACTGATAGACACTTTTCATACAAGTCTTGAATACAGAGGATTAAGCAAACTTTTAACTTAGCATTACATTGTTCGTTCCCGACGATAGATTTTATCATATTAAAAAGGTTTTTGAAGAGCCCCACAAATCATTTAGATAATCACTATTCACTTGATGGCGAATTATTTTAGGAAAATATGTTTTTTTCAGATTCATAAAAGATTTACTAGGCATGGTAGGAGAAGAAAGATAATTTCCTGAAGAAATCCAAATGGGAAACTAAAAGTGGATACTGAGCATTTTCATTGGCGATGGAATGTTGGATACTGTAATAGAGGGGAGAATGTTGGTCAGGCGAGGTAGAGAGAGTAAACTTATAAAATAATTCAACGGAATGAAAGGAATCGGAAAGTACCGATAATTGAATGGTTTATGGTTGTGCAGTATATCACATTGCGTCATGTTAGTTGAGGCCATTGAAGAGCTGCGGTGTTTGTTTGTGTTCCCAGTCAAGACTTACCTTTACTGGCATTATAATAATTTATTAACCGACAGAATAGTAATTTTAAAAGGCACACGACATATCATTTCCACTTTTTTATGACAATAATTCAGTATTCCTACTTGTCATCTAAGTCGGGGTGATGCATTATCAAATGAATCAGGAGCGCAATAACACCTACTATGATCGGTAGCTGTGTGCAATTCACCATTCATGTACATTTTACGGATCCGTTGCCCTCGTCCAGCAGCATTGTGAACGTAAGCGGGAGAAACATTAAGTCTTCCGGGTTGCCCGCATATTCCTCTCCGGGCTGTGGGCGTTTCAAATTGGACAATGCCGTCCGCGCGCGATGGAACGGCGACCTTAGTTGCTCAAAACAAGTGGACAGCTCTAGGATGGAGGGTAGGGGGGAAGTCGAAAGGATAAAGGTTTGTGGCCCATAAACCGGTGAATGGGGAGACCCGGGCTGTGAGGGGGATGAACCCCCTGAAGGACGCGATTATAACGGTGCATACTCTACTCGGAACAAGCACGCGGTGGATAGGCGAAGGAATAGATTGGGGGTATGAGAGATTTGGTATGAGGGAAGGCGGAGAGTAGACGGTGGGGATGGGGGCTGTGTGCCGTGCACTCGACCGAAGAGACGAGGAAATGAGAGAAAAAGGATTTTGGTCGTCGAGCGGCGGATGGAGGCATGGACAAAGAAAAAAATTTAATCTCTGTGCACAGTACGCACTGTAGTCACTGCGGATTTTACATACATTTTAATGAAACCAATTTGATATTTTTCCTTTATGTATAGTCGTATTCCATGTAATTAGTCCACTTGCAGTTACTAAATTGAAATACTACAGAGAATAGTGCATTAATGAGGAAGACCTGGACGCTTAGCAAAGACTATGCTTAGTGTTATAGTCGGTACACACAGTGTAACGACTATATCATTTAACATTATGGTGATTATTACTCTATGGATGTGTGTCTAAGTTTCCATGAATATAATTATCGTTCAAAAATGAATTTTATTCACAAGGAGGAATTGAAAAATAGTTGCACGCCTAAAATAAATTAGTTGAAAAATTTAATTGTTTCATATAATTTGCGATTTGTTGCCACCCACCTATGAGATATGTTTTTATTGCTTCGGTTATGAAAATTCGATAAGATTTTCGATGATTTCTTCCACTGCTGCAAAAAAAGAATTGTTCTCCTCTGTGTGCATTATCCCAATTCTATTTTTGAAACTTAATCGCTAGCAAAAGAGTCAGTCACGTGACCCAAACCTCAGTTCCCTACATGCTCGAATACAAGAAAATTACTTTCGACTTATCATGAAAGACTTTACAATTTTAACCAAGCCAGTTGGAGGGAGCTATCATCGTCCCAGACAATCCTGCATACGTGGTCAAAATCCGAGAGACAGAAGACGTTTGTCGAGCGAATAAGATAATGGAGTAATGCAAAGATGCGCTGGGCTTTTGGGGAGGTGAATAGTTTCGTGCCACTCAACGGTCTATCTGTACTCGGCCAGCACGGAATAGCGGCGTGGAGTCCCTAAAATTGAGGATCAGAGACGGGACCGGGAGCAATGGGGGAGGTAAGTCAGGGAGTGAGAGGAGGGAGTGATGGAGGGGAAGAGTAGGGAGATACAGGGTGCGGAAGGGAAAGATGAGAGGGGTGGAGGAGAGCCTTTCCGTCCCGCCGAAGTGGGCAAAGGTTTTCATGCAAGAGACATTGGTGTGGGAGGGAGAGGAGGATGGGGGATTAACCGTGGGAAAATCCATCTACCCCGGAATGGCCTCGCCCCGCGATTCGGGCACGAGATGGCGTTTGAACAAACTGAAAGGGTTAAAACATGGGAGCGGAGAAAGGGTTCGCATGGAGAAAAAAAAGAGTGGGCTCAAAGAATAAGGAATAAGGGGGTGGGGCTCGATGAGAGGTCGAGGGGGGGGGAGGGTGTGGGGCAGAGAAAGGAAGCGCGAGGGAATGGGGAGGAGGGGGGGGAGAATTGAAAGAGTGCTCTTTTTTTCATTCCCTCCCACCTCTCCCCTTCTTGATGAAGTTCCAGGGAAGACGAATGTTGGGGCGGCGGAGGGATAATCTCGCGAGAGAAGGAAAAAGAAGTGAAATGCTGTAGGATGAGAATGAGGGAACGGCGGATACGTGGAGTGGAGTTTTACATTTTTTTTGTTTGGGAGGGAATGGATTGGAGCAGGGGACCCCGAGGGTGGAAGGCGAGGCATGTATACATTCCGGGGGCATATATTGAAATAAAATGAATCCCCGAGAAGGAGAGGATGAGTAGGGAAATGGAGGGCGATGTGTGGGGACGGGAAGAGGGGAAATAGGGACGAGGTGGAGGTCGAGGAAACCTTGAGGAAATAATAACGCGGAAAGGAAAGGATGGAAATAACAGGCTGCGATTTCGCAAACGGGACTGGGAGTCCCACGGCTCCCCTCTACCTCCCCCCTTGCCGACGCACTTCGCCCCCCCCCCCGCGTGGTTATATCTCACCACCCCCTCCCCCTTTCCCCGCTGCTCCTTGGTGGGAGGCTCCGGAATTTTTGTCGAAATCCAAATGGGCGCTTTTTCAGATTACATTATTCATTTCTCGAGTCAAATCGACGTAAGCGGCGGTCATGAGAATGTTCCTTAAAAAGTACAGTGAGCCTATAGCACTTGTGCTTGCATGCCTAGAGAAATTCGAGCGTTTCGCATGTCGATTTTGTAAATCGAAATAATTCTCAATTCAAATTTATAGCTACATTTTTATTTCGTCGAAAAGTAAATATTTATCAAGTATTTGCTAAAATAAATGCACCGCGATAGATATTCACCATGGAAGTCGGCCACGGGAAAATATAAAAATAAGCCATTTTATACACGAACATTTAGATAAATCGCACAAAAGCACACACGCACACGTTACTTTCGGCGTTTAATACTTAATTAATGCTCAATTTCTTGTTTTCCACTATTGAATATGCTTACTTATGATTTAAATTCTGTTGCCTTTTGGTAAAGGTGGACATAGTTTCACGTACGGACGGATGCACCATGACTTAATTCCCAAAAATAGTGATCCGAAATTCATCCATATCGATGATGAATTATGATAAACATTTATCTTAGAGCAGGTATTTGTATCCACTCATGATTTTTTCCTCCTTCCGTGACAATATTTCCAGTCATCTCCATGAAGCGTTTGATATTCATTCACCTTTAGTGTCATCGTGGCTTAATGCACCAGATGGAAGATTTAGAATAGGCATCGGATGAGATGAATGCGTGCCCGTTGAAAACTCCAGGGGAACAAAAACGAAGGATCTATCCAGAGCGGTAGGAAAAGGGAGAGGAGGAGAAAGGGATATAGAGAGAGAGTAGGGTGGGGCGAGAGAACTGCCGGGGAAGAAAAATTGGGACGGAACTCACGCAATCATGAGAGGAGTGTAAAAAAAGTAGGAACGTGGCGGCGGAAAAATAACACGTGGGCGATGAAGGAGCGCGACGAGGGTATGAGTAGATGCGAAGAATAAAGCGCGCAGGAACATCCAGAGGAGTGAAAAGGAAGATAAAAGAGAAGGACAAAAAAAGGAAGATATGATATATTTAGACCGGGAAAAGTGCGTGAGTATATGGGACGAGTGATAAAAAGGTGCGGGACAAAGGGATTCAACGAGAAGCATGTTAAAACAATGCCCAGGGAAGAGGGAAAGCATTTCGCTGGGAAGGAAATGACATCAGCGTGATTTTCTTTCCTCGCTTCTTCGTTAGAAGGGAAAATGGACCTCGGGGAAGGCCAACGAGAAGTATCAGAGGTACAAAATTGGAACGTAAGAGCTTAAATATAAAGGGAAAAAAATAACGGGATTTAACTTGAGGAAGTTTTATCTTTATCAGCATTGAAATTATGGTAAAAATGGATGCATAGCACATCTATCGACAATGGAATACTGAAAAATGTGATAGAAAGGAGGATGATAGGTGCTCACAGACTTGGTTTTTCAAAATGTCGGTGGTCAAATCACTACTCTTAACAGAAAGAGGAAAACTCAATTTCGAAAACCGTTTTCTTACTTCTGTTGAAAAAAGTTGTTCGGCCACCGAAATATTCAAAAATCCAAAACTTAGGTCCTTTTATTCTGTATTTCTAAGTTTTATATACCATAGCCACGCTTATAACAGACGTTGTATTGATTTTTTATATTTTTATGTGCATTTTTCGTGAATAAATATATTTTTTTCACGGGAGAAAAAAACAAATATATCGTGAAAGAGGCGGCCATGGATAAGAGAACTCATTGATGCAGGCAAGAAAAAAACAAGCATCGGGTTCCAACGAAGAAATCAGACTTCAAAAGAAGAAATCTTGATAGAAGAAGACAAGCGGAGCCCGGATATATTGAGCTGTGATTTTGATAGAGCCGTGGAAGACTCGGAGAACACCTACTCACCAGGAATTGACAAAATATACAGATATAATCAAGGAACTCGGGGTTAAAGCAAAGTATGCACTCTCTGGAATAATCAAAGACATCGTGGATGGCGAAATACTACCAGAATTATTCTAGAAGAATGTGATGATTTTAATGGTGAAGAAATTAAGAACAGAAAAATTGGAACAGTTCAAAAAATTCAACTAAATATCTCACGTATCAAAAATTCTTGCTCTGATAATTAGCTGAAGAATATATGGAATCATAGAAAAAAGCCTGGTGTAAAACCAATTTGTATTGAGAAAAAATGGGAAGCAAAAGAGGCATACTATTCTGGAAGAGGGTAATAGCCGAGAAAAATAGTAAAACAATTGACCTAATGGGCTTGAAGTAATTCTTCGGTAGGCTTGATTGGAGCGAGATGCTCAAGTTACTAGAAGCACTAGCAATAAAATTTAGTGGCATAATGAACTCTACAAGAATCAGGTAACAATCATTCAAATGGAAAACGGAAGGAAAATAGTAACCGGGAATGAGTAAAGGAGTTTGCCAACGATGCAGCCTCTTGTCAGAATTATTCAACGTACATGTAGAAGAGGATATATAGTATAAGCAGAATAAGAGCTGTGCATCAAAGAAGTCAAGGAGAATTATGAAGAAAGTTCCGTTTAACACTTAATTTGTAGTAGATGTAAGACGACCTGAATGTAACTCGAAATGACATCAACCAAATAATTCCGTAAGCATAATATCACCATCAACAAAAAGAAAATTTAAAAACTTCTGTGTTGAGAGGGGAAACTTAACGCAGATATCACAAATCTAGGAGTTAAGGTAGAGCAAGTGGAAGACTTCATCTACCTTGACAGCAGTATAACTTGAAATGGAAAAACTTCGACCGACAAAATGGTTACGATCTAAGAAGGGGTTAGTGAAGAAGTGACAACTACTAAATTCAAAGCGCTTGAGACTGCAAACAACGAAGACATCAGTCTAAACATTCGTATACATTATACGCTACGGATAAGAGGCATGGAACATTGAAAAAAGTGGGCCAGCGATGACTAGAATACCTTTGAAACGTGGTTCTTGAGGAAGAGGCTGAATGGATAGACAAAGTCAGGAATGAGGAAGTATATAGAAGAGGTAAGGACCTTGTGTTCACATTTTCAGCATTTTTATAATTTATCTATGCATGATCTACAATTATTGAGGCACAACTCAAAAACGTAATAATAACGAGTACTTCTTCGTAGATAAGTCTTTCTATAACAAAACGCACAAAATGTTTTTTTGTGTGTCGTCAAATGAAGTATTCAGGAAATATGAGAGAAAAGAGAAGGGGAAAAGAAAATAAAGAAATCAAAGATGAAAAATAGAAGACGCTTCAATAAAATGGGCTTCGATCAAGGGGGAGGGTTTTTAGATGGCTTCAGGGAAATGATGATGTTGCAAGGAGACAAATGTCTTCATTTGTACAAGACAGGCTACCAGGTCATTACAGACAAGAAAAAGGAAAATATAGTCAATAGACAGGATAAACAGATTGGGAAGGATTTGGAGACATGATTCCCAAGGCTGATTGCACCGAGATATGTTAATATTAGAATTTATTTTGAAGAGAAAGCTCTGGAGCTAATCATCAGATATAGGAAATGTAAAAAAACACTAACTCATGTCGACAAAAAGCATAGAGAAATAAGTTTCCTTAAAAACTTCTCAATACAATTTTCGTCGAAATTCCGCATTAACTATTAAACAAGACGGAAAAATACGCTGGATTGTATATGTTATGGACTAGTTTGGTATTTTATAGCATAATTAGTGTCTTTCTCTATATTCTCAACGCGTAATATTATGCTGTTTCACAGGAAACATGCAATTAATGGTCCAATGGTAATTGAAAAAATTTACTTTTTATTTCATTTTTTACCCAACACCGTCTTTTTCTGGTACAATTCTTTCTTTACTTTCTCTACCACACTACGTACACTCGTCTAATACATTGGCATTCAAAGCTCCATTCCTAGTAATGGTGCTTCTTCCGCCTCTCCTTTTATACTCCTGTCAAACTTTTGAAGACAATATTCCGCTTAATTTACGACCGAAGATGCCTTTTTTCTCAGCTGCCGGTTACGTACCCGCCCCTGTAGTCAGGGCAGTTACCAGTACTAATTATTAAATTTGTTTCCAACTTGATGGAATTGATGACAAGGACCACAAGTAGGGATCTAAAGAAAATGTTATTGAAGACTTTAATATGGAGCGTGGCACCGATTCTTGGTCGGTGGGGAAATGGAGGCAGTATTGGGAGAATTTCGAATAAGACAGGAAATATATATGCGGGGAACTTTGAATAGCAATGACTGCTGGGAGAGTGTTCACTGGGGAGAAAATTGGGCAAACGAGGTATGGGGAGGAAGAGATAAGGCATATGGAGAAGAATGAAGGAAGGCAGAATATAAATGAAGTTAAGGAATGCTTTATTGTTGTTCAGGGTTTCACAATACTGAATGTCATGAAGGCATGGATTATAATGTTTGAGGTATTATTCCCTTGGGCCATCAAAACAGCCATTGATGAGCCTCTTAACCGTTACACTAACATTTATAATAACAATTATTAACAAAAAACACCCTATGCCAAACTACAATTGTGATCCGCCTCACAATGGCAAATGTTATAATTGGCTCGTGGTTACTTCGGGGACCCGATTAGTGTCACATAGGGTAGAATTCTTTGATAAATCCTCATAATTGCCTATCTAAATATTTTCTTTACCATCTAATGTACATGTCATCTTCTCCTCGATAAAAAAATTATGAAAAATATTGGCATATTTTCAAAATTCATATAAAATTTTCCATACTCATCGTATATCTTTTTGGAAAATTATTTACATACTCGTAAATGCAAATTTAACTCGGGTAGTGAGTTTTTTGCGATTACTTCACCATGAAATGAGATTTAGTGCTTTTGGCTAATGTGAATTACGATGAATCAATTAGAATTTGACATGCATTGCTGACCATTCTCTACCATGATAACAAACCATACTTTCCTCATTAAAAATATGAAAGAAAATCACAAAAAAATTCTATCCACATCACACCAAATTCTCATCTTCTAAAAACCACATATTTTGAATATAGTCTCAAAATTCAGCATATTGTGTCAAAAATTACACTTTAAAGGAAATCGTGAAGTATAGCTCAACATTGAACGCGATGATGGATTGAATGCATGTCTCAATTGGAGGGATGCTGTGAAAGATTGACAACCGTAGATACGCGAAACACTAATGTGTCCAATTGATCACTCAAGACCCAAAGGAAGAAGAAAATCCTATCGCTCCCGGCGCGCTAGAAAAAAATAATGTTTTATCAGAATTGCATACACCACCGGCTTGTCCAGAGAGTCACCATTTTTGAGTCGTAGCGTATCCAATATGAATCGGATGAGAAACAATCGAATCGACAATCCTCATAGATTGGATATGTAAAAATCGATTTCTGGTCAAATGGAAAGAGTCACCAAAGTCCATATATCGCCCTGGTGAGCGAGTGTGGGGTGCGGAGAGGGGATCGGGAAAGTTTCGGACGGAAACTGACAAAATACGTGGAGAGATGAGTCTAGGCTGAAAACTCCACGGGAGCGGTGAAACGGAGTGGGGTGGCCCGGTGGGGGAAGAATGAGGGAACCATCTCCGAGGATGAAGACGGAGAATCGGGAAGTGGGAGGAAAAAGAGGGAAGAAGAGAGGTCCGGGCGCGTGTTAGAGCGACACCGGGGTAAATGGAGCGGCAGGCGGCGGAAAATGGCTGCTTTTTGGAAAAGGCCAGAATCCATGTGGGTCGCTTGGAAGGAGACGAGAAAGGGGGGTAAATGGGCTGAGGGTTCAGGATTGGAGATGAAGGAGGGTTCGGGAGGGCAAAGGAAGGCGGGATAAATGTGGCGCGAAAGATATAAAAGGGGAAGGAAGGCGGTACGAGATGGACAAACAATCGGAAGAGGGATGGTACGCAATTGTATCTCTACGCCCGTGTGTGCACACGGTAAACGGTGCAGAGGGGCATAGGGTTCCTTCCCACTCTCTTCTCCCCGCCCTCCATACTACTCCACGACTTTCCTCTTGTTCAGTTTTGGTGAACGATGGAATTTTATTTTGCAATTCTCCTTGCAGATGTGCGTGTTAACGTGCGTGCGTTTTTCGCGGAGTCACGGAGTGTTCCGGAATACCAAATGTTTCGCTTGCCTCTGCAGATCGGTAAACTCTCTTCAACAGGACCTGCTTTATGCATCTTCAAAAGGACCTGCAGTATGATATGTAGCATTTCGATTTGAAGATTTAGCTATTACTAGCCCTTAGTTTGTTTTTAATGCAAAAATCCATATGCATTTAATAAAAAACACTAAAAATAAATACTTTGAACAGATATATAAACCCGGATTCAATTAAATTTTCAAATTACATTGAAATATATTGTAAAAGTAATGCCTAGCAGGATGTAGGAATCCTACACTAGAAGCATTTCCGATGGTTGGGTGACCGATTAAACTCCTTTTCGTGCAACTACCCATTTGTTTAACTCTCCTTTAAGTCCCTTCGCGTATCTTTTAAAATGGAATTCATTCTTTAAAACTGCAAGATGATATCTGATATATGGTCAATCAGATAATATCCTCGGAAAACTATGCGAAGGACTAAGAGGGTTAATTAATTATGCAAATCCATTTTATTTCCCGCTGAATTGCTCGACGAAAGGTCTTCCCATTGGGGCCTTGTAAAAGAACGCTTAGAAGAAATATATATGAAGATATCTAAACAGCACATATACTCCACAGAAAACAGCAGTTTTTATATAACATCTCTACTCTGAATGGAAAGAAATTTATATTTATGAATGCAGCAGAGCGAAGTAAATTTCCTGGAGTCACCATGAAAAAGCGTGGTCAGATAAATCGGTAGTTCACACACACTAACACACAAAGTTTTAGCTTAATGTTTTGCGAGAGGAGGTCATATTACGGCCAGTTGTGATGTACTGTAATTTAATGTTACGAATATTTCCCTGTTTATCTCAGGACAGGTGATTTCAGGTTTCATAACGAAGCCCATCAATTTTTCGAGATTATCGGGAAAACATCTGTTGTAAGAACCCAGATGACTTTGCTGTCAATCAAGTTTTGACTGCTGTGAGAAACATCCAGGCACGGACGCGATTTTAAATTATGAATTTTTGCTCTTGGCAAGGTACGGTGACGCGGAAGTTAATGCATCCAGTTCCATTAATTCTGCTCTATTATATGAATTAAGTTCCAACTTCTACGTAACGCAAGGAATTCAAAAAGCTGATCAGCACGATATTTTAGGGAGAACGTTTGGAAACGATGAGTCCTTCAATAACATTAAACAAAGATCCCCCAAAACACAAGCGTTAGATACACTATGGAAGGACGCTGTGGGCGAATTCCGGTTAAGCTAACAAAAAGAATATTTCGCAGGTCATGAGGAGAAGAAATTTATTATGTACTCTCTAGGAATGATACATAAATATTAAATGTTTATCAGTTACTATCGATATTCATCGGAGTCAAATCCTATTAAGTATTTTTAAAATTCTAGCCAGGAATACCCATTTTTTTGAATAGATACCCATAGACAGTATCATCAAAGAAAATACATTTTCTGGAATTTTATTCCATAAAATAAAACTAATACGATGGATATTCCTCTAGGGAACGTCGCTCTTACGTATTACAAAATATTTATTATCCGTACCAATGTGAATGAAAGGTAAATTTGTTCGAGATCCTGAAGGAAAGGAGAAAAAAAGGATTACAGTTGAAAACTTGCTCCCTACCTTTCATAAATTTACCTGAATTCATCCGGTATTGGGGAACGACTCAAAATAATTCCGAAAAAATGAACATAAAGTATCCGGAAGTAAGGTAAATTCCCGCACTGCATCAATGCAATAAGAAGCTTTGGGGCCCCTCTCCTGGGGGGGGGGGAGTCAGAATCTCTTCCTTCGCCATTCATTCCCGATCCTTCCGTGGGATAATGCGTGGACTGCGGGAGTGTAAGCGGACCTTCGGGGAATATCAGCGAATGGAATTACGGAGGGAAAGAGTAATACTCTTTTCTGTTTAGTCCATGAAATGAATGAATACGATTGTGCTAGCTCGTTGGGACGGCCCCTTCCATTATTTTCCAGGAGGGGTTCGGGACCAAAAGAGATAGAAAAGAGGGGAAAAAATCGTGACAACGCACAAGGAAGTTATGAGGACTGTGGAATAGTGTGCTGGGCCGCTTTCCGTCAGTCCTTTTGTTTCCTACGATGACTTCTACTTGACGTTTCGGACAAAGGAAGGTATTTAAGCTCATCAAAAGAAATTGAACGACGGGGGAAATGAAGACGGGAGGTTGATGTGGGCAGGAGGGGGATGGCAGAAGATGGCCGGTGGGAAGTGAGGGCTGTTGGGTTAACGTTGGAAAGGAGAGTGGAGGGGGGGGAGCAGGTTGTATCGTAGATAATTGAGGGAGGGGTCGGAGGGGGGGGAGCGGGGAGCGAGGAGGCGGTGTGGGGGGGGAGCGGAGAGGGAATAAAGGCGGTCGATAAGTTAAAGCAGATTGCCCGATCGGCAAGCGGAGAAAGAGACTGTAAATAGACGCGAAAGCGGATGATTCCGTGGAGGAATGATAATAATTCCCAGGAAATACCTGCTGATGCAGGAAGAGGAAAGGGTACGCGTTTCCATTCCAAAAGGATTGTTCGGCGAGTATTTACTCTCAAAATAAGAGACTCGAGGGAATATGGGAACAAAGGAACTCCTCCTGCAGTATCGCCGAAGAAATAGAAAGGGAGATCTTATACAATATTAAGTATACTTTGCGACAGCAAATGCACAAGGAGACAATAATACGATAAGATTACTAGTTATAGGGTATCGTCGTATTCTAAGTATACTGTTACTATATCATTAATACATAATACCATATTAAATGTATGATACTATGCTTTGTCAAGAAAAAAAAACATTATTTATTAATTTATAATGACAGCAGGTGGATAGTAGTAAAGAATTGTACCATGTATGCTCGTCAAACACAACGTTCACCGCTAACGTCTATCCGGTACTTTCAACTATACCTGATTCTGCCATATGTCGAAGTTCTCGGTTTTGAAAAGTCAACCAGAAACAAGGTTTTTAAAACTAAAATGGAGATAAAGTTTCAATCACACCCTTGATTATATTATTTATTATACATTTAGAACAAAAAACGGAAATATATTTCAGAGAATGCACATTAAATGCATTTTGACCTGAGATTGATTTGGAGAATGAATAACTGATCGTCGTACTTTTCCACTTTATATATATATATATATATATATATATATATATATATATACATATATATATATATATATATATATATATGTATATATATATATATATATATATATATATATATATATATATATATATATATATATATATACAGGGTTCGTCCGGAAAATAAGTGTACTGAGCTCAGGAAAAAAAAATTATTACACTTTTACATATCTTAAGCTAATATTCCTCAAAATAGGACCCTTGTGAGTCGATACACTTGTTCCAGCGGCGTTCCCATTCCTGGAACGCTCCCGCGAAGGCATCATCGGGAACCTCTCGAAGACACTTCGTCACGGCCTCTTTGACGGCGTCCAAAGTCCCGTATCGCGTTCCTTTCAAACTCCTCTTCATCTTCGGGAACAGGAAGAAGTCCGGTGTTGCCAAGTCCGGGCTGTAGGGCGGGTGCGGCAGCGTTCCCACGCCGTGCTTGGCCAAGAAGTCCGACACGACAAGCGCGGTGTGAGACGGCGCATTGTCGTGATGCAGCCGCCAGATGTTTTTGATCGCTGGCCGGACGCGGGCGACTCGTTTTCGAAGCCTATCCGAATTTTTCATTTTCAAATTTTCATCCGAACACTAAGACGACGATCAGAGTTCAGTACATCGCGAACTTTTCGCACATTTTCGTCGGTGAGTGTCGTTGATGGGCGTCCAGGCCGTGGTTCGTCATCGACCTCTTCTCTGCCCTCCACGAATATCTTGTGCCACCGAAAGATCATGTTTCTGGACATGGCTGACTCCCCGTAAGCCTGGTTAATCATACCGACAGTTTCGGTAGACGATTTCCCAAGCTTTACCGCAAATTTGATGGAATAACGCTGCTCCAAAAACTTCGGCATCGCGTTCCGTGACGTGGGTCGAGCGTGGAGGTTCGCGTTAACAGAGCTCCTCACTACACCACAGCTCAGAGCCGACTGCCTTTTTCAGCGTCGCTTGCCAACATACTCCCCTCCAATCGCAGCCCGTCAGAGTGTTGCTGGGCGCGCCTGGAGCGGCGGGAAAAAATCAGTACACTCTTTTTCCGGACGAACCCTGTATATATATATATATATATGTATAAATGGGTGTGTAAATATGTATGTGTATATGTTTGTATATATATATATATATATATATATATATATATACAATATATGTTTTATTTTGTGTGCTAAATATAAAAATAAATAAATAAATATATATATACATATATATATATATATATATATATATATATATATATATATATATATATATATATATATATATATATATATATATATATATATATGTATATATATATTTATTTATTTATTTTTATATTTAGCACACAAAATAAAACAGGTAACACATAACACATTGAGGACACTTACATTGTAGATAGTGTTAGCTTTTGGCCTTCTCCGAGGCCTTTTTCAAGTATATATATCAAGTGGAAAAGTGTTAAGATCAGCTATTTATTATGCCCGACTTCCACCACATTACACCCGAAGCTTGTCAATTTGATTTGGAGAATTTTAATGAACGGGTATTTCCGAATAATGGAGGTACTAGTACATCCATATAAATGTTAACTTGACTCCAAGAAGTTGTTTTGGAAATCCTTTATTCACGTGGTCATTTCAGTACGGAAAGTTTGTGAATGTGCTTCTCTCCGCGAATGCTTAAAAGCGTCCTTTCATCTAAATCCCCCAAATATTAATATTACTGTAGGGATGCTGGCAAAAATTCTTCTTTGATTGCATTGAGATTCTCATATAAATGTCAAAAACTCAACTACACGTTTACAGGAATCTTTTGACACTCAAAATAATGACATTTCGGATAAGTGTAGATACCACAACTGCGAACTGCTCTCGGCATTTCATAAAATAACATTTCCGCACCCCGTTTTGAACAGGCGAAAATGCAAACTTCTCAGCAGTAAACTTTTCCTTTCCTCGAAAAATTTTAACGACATCATCCCTTTCTTCGAATGTGGATATTTTTTTGACGAGAGTTCTCAGTCACAGAATGCTGAGCTGAGATTGTTATAGCGACGAGCGGAGAGTCCGTTCTTTCATATCAGCTGTGAACTTCCGGTCGTCAATACACCGGCAGTTTTGCAGCTTCGCCTAGTCTTTTCTTCGAAACGAGAACCGGATTAGCTGCGGTACGTGATTTGAATTGCGAGCAAGATTTACTGTGGGGGAGATATGTACAAAGGCTTTGGACGGGAGTCAAGTTGAAGAAAACGGGGCGTCGTAAAACTCTCCTGGAGGAATTTCCGCTCGCCAAACATATGCAAGGGAACTTCATGCATGTGCGAGCCATATCTGAGTTGTTTGCAGCGTCACAGTTGGCAGGTGGCCAGCTGAGTGGGCTTACAACCAGGTCACCTCCCCGAGGTTACCTAACTACTATACTAGAACCGTACTTGGCCTCCAGAAAGATAGGGCTAGTGGACTTTTGCATATTGTTAAGTCCGCTTCCTTTACACCGATACACTAATGAGCGACAGCTGCGTAGAAGTTTGCCGACTACTTGCAGATTTTAATCCCGAGGACAAAGTGGATTATTAAGCAGAAAGAAACTTCAAGATTTTGGTTGTCGCGACTGTAAGTACTTACTCAAATAATTACCATAATCCGCCAATGAAACTTTTTGAATTTAAAATTAAATCGCGATTCCTTCGCGTATTATTCAAATATTAGAGCCTAATGATTTTAAATATGTGTTTCTTATTGATTTGATTACTCTATTAAAAAGTGCTCAAGCATTAAACTATATTCTCTAATCAACAAATTGAAAAGTAGTCGCGAACCTTTGAGCCGAAAAAATATTAGCCGAAAGGATTTAGGTGATGACAGGTGAAATATTTAAAACTGCTTTAGATTATATACAATAATGTGGCCATCGGGATTTAGACGGAGCAGCAGAATTTTAAACTTGATTGCAACTATTGATATTAAACTATATCTGATCATAATACGCTATTAAAATAAGTGACTCAATTTTCAAGACAAGAACGTAGATTAATGGATACGGAAACAATCGCTACCGTATGCTATTACAAAAAATTAAAAAAATTTGCTCCTGCAAAAAAATAATGCAGAACAGAACACAATTGAAAGTAAGGGGAACAGTGCCAATGTAATTTATTCCTCTACGTTAAACGCTACAACTTCATTTGCCAACGTAAATACAAACACATGCAATGACACAAATGTACTTCAGAGAGTGAATGGCTGACTCATTTATCTTTGATAGAACAGCAGGTCGAGGAGTGATATCCACGATCTCATCTAATTGAGTCCACCAAAAGATTAAAAGGATTCATTAGATCAACATTCCTTCTCCTCCATTGCATTATTCGCCACAAAAGGAGTCATCACGCGTCACCAAGCTAGAACCGCCGAGATGGCGGCTAATGCGTTGTTACGGAATTGCTCTCGAGCCTGACGAAGTCATTGTTTGCAGTCTCGTAAAAAGTCTGCTGACATTTTGTCTTTCATCAGGAAAGAGGTGAGAGTAAGGCTTGCTCATCCTCTTGGCGGCCTACTTTCGGAAATGACACCATAAAAAAATGTTTGGGTAGACGCCCTCAATGACTTTGCTGTTGATTGTGATAAAAAAACTCGCGAGACTTTTTTCATTTAGCGGATAGAGTGAGAAAAATCGATCCAAATTATATCCTCCGAGCAATGTAGTTCTGCGCTGGAAGAAGGCAGTAAATTTTATCTGGGGAGTAGGCAAGACAGATGAGACTCAAATGCTATTGGGTCATATTTCAATTGAAGTTGGGCAGTTGCTTATGGTATGGCAGGAATCATGTAAAGACTTATGTAGAGAGAAACCTGGTGGCAAAATGAGCAAGGATACTAATAGCTTCTAAAAAAGGAGCTTAATAGCTAGGATACTAAGCGGTGGATTCCGAAAGGTTAGATATAGTTGCTAGACTAGTTCTTTCATTTAGTAGTAAGTCATGTACTGTGAATAATCTCGAAGAAAAATTGTATTTGCGAATTGGCACAAATATTTACCTGACTGCTCCATTTTTCAAGGAAAAATTAAATGATTATGTATCGACCAATCTATTATGGATACAATCAATTAGAGACTCTTTTTCCATGAGCATATGCATTTTTTAACTTCCTTTTCCTTTTTGCCGGGCCTAAAAATAAATCATCACCCTCGATTACACAAAAAAACTTTGCCGTGCTCTTCAAGAAATCAAATCACATTCAGCGCTGGACTCATGCGATAAGTCTTTAGAAGGCAAAGAATAAAACGAGACCTTGAGAACACATAAACACCCTTTGTTCGGATGATGCGGACGTTCCAGAGCAACATTTATACTTCACTCCATTTTTAAAAAGGTATTTTAACGAGACACAATCGTCTTATGATAAAATATGTATACACTACGCAGTCTTCATAATAAGTACTCACACGTGTTTTCTTGTAAATTGCAGATTTGTAGGTGATTACTTAACACGAACAAAGTAGTGTTTTTATTCTTCACACAATGCATTAGTTAATAACTCTATCTTTAAACTGACCAATGAATATAACGAGCTCACTTTTGTTTTTTTTGCATAGTAATAAAATGATTTAATCAATTGACCACCTTGGTTATTTAAGATTTCCATATATATATACAGTATCCTGTATATATATATATATATATATATATATATATATATATATATATATATATATATATATATATATATATATATATATATATATATATATATACACACACACACACACACACACACACATATATATATATATATATATATATATATATATATATATATATATATATATATATATATACTTACACATACATATATACCATATACAGCAGTCAACCCTAAGATTGATTCACCCATTACTCAGCCCAACGGCGAGTGAATTTCGTACATCAGGGTAGGGGGGACAGTTTACTTCCCTGTGCCGGTTATGTTTTCTCAGGTACATCCGGTACACGAAAAATCAGACGGCTTGGGCTGAGCTGATGGTGGCCGGAGAGGCCAGCCCTGGAATTGAACCTGGGCTCTCCAGTCAATAGTCCAAAGGCTCTAACATGGTAAGCGAAGAGAGGGGTTTGTTGGGAGAAATCTTATGGAGGCAGGTTAAAGGGATGCAAAGCATATATATTGCCAGTGAGATATTGAAGACTGTGTTAGAACCATTTACAGCGACCCCTTAAGCCAGTGGTTGTACACATAATTTGTACTTAGATGTGGACAGTATTTGGAAAAATTCCACAGTAGTCGTTATTCATTTAGTCTATCTAAGCGAATAACTCCGTAGTATTTTACCCAGCAAAATCTTTCAAAAAGTTGTATCTGAATAACTAATTTATAAAAAAGTCAAACTTAAAACCTAAACGCAGGTTTTAAAAGTTACTCTTGCAATCAACCAATAGAACGAAACTCATATTTAGAGTCATAAGCTTTTCATTAACAAATGAGTGAGCCTTTATGACTTCCCCACAACTGGATGCTTTAGTTTCATTGCATGGGTAATATATTCAACTCCAAACCCTGTGTTATTACTCATTTTCTTCTAACCATTGAATGTTTCTTTTCATTCAGAGGCTTGCCTTTGACCATGGCTTATTTGAATTTATTATATTAACCTAATACACATTTAATACTACTGAGATATTTAGTTTAAATAGAATAATTGTTTTGCCGATTAGAGCAACGGTTTATCTGAAGCTAAATACGACTTTTCACGATCGTAATAAAACGAACCTAAAGCATTCCGCAGTTATCTAAATGGAGGTGCATTTAAAACATAAACAGAGGACCACTGACAAATATGCATAATGTGTATTTATTCTTTTCCAAATATAATGAGAAAATGTATTATTTTGCTATCATACACCATGAAGTGAGCATATGTTTTTGGCCAACGATATTCGGTGTGCGGCTTGGGAATTTCGAATGCGGCATCACAGTATTAATCCAATCCGCATGCGCCTCGGGCCCTTCATGAAGCCAAATAGCCAATCAGCAATAAATTTCCCGGCATAAATAGCTATCCTTGCCAGAGAGGGGATGGGGAAGCGGGACGAAAAAAATACTTGCAGAAATGAAACGGGAACCAACTCCGGGGCAAATCTAGTTCCAATCCGGGGGCCTTCCGGGTCCCGGGTCCACGTCGGCCGTGAGAAGATTCTCGGGGTGGAAGGCGTTATCGGGAGGAGAGTGAGAGAAAAAAAAGGTGGGGACCGGATTCAACAGAAATGGGCGTGGAGGTTGGCGGAGAGGCAGATGAACCGGAAATTGGCACTTTAAGGGAGGAGGGGGTTTGAGCTGGGAGGGGGTGGCGGCGGAGAAAGGAAAAGGCCGGAGACCCCGTCGGATGGAGGCAAAAGAGTGTTGCGTAGAGGCTGGGTGAAGATAGAGAGAAAGAGAGGCACCCCTTCCCCTTTCCCGATGTCCCTCGAGGAGGAAGGACAAGGTTAGACGAGATAGCGAATGGAATAGTGAGCGGGGTCCGGCGACCCCTTTCAGAACTTCTTCCGCGTGGAGGAGAGAGGGAGGACACACTCTGGTCCCCTCCCCCATGGGGAGCACCGAACGACACCACCCAAACACACAGGGGAATATCAACCCCGGCTCGGATTGGAAATGTAGAGGTAGTTTAAGAAAATGGCTGCACCCTCCACTCATGTGTGTTGCCGTGGAAAAAAATCTACTAAAAAAATCATAGAAACTCGTAGAAAGTGAATCACTCCCTGCTAGAGATTTTTATTATTCTTTCATTATAATTAACAAAAGGTATACTCCATTTCTCATGAAACTAGGTGAAGTTGAGTAGTACATTGACATAATTCATTTTCTAATCTGATGACCAATGAGGAAACAAAATGTTTCTCGCAGTATAACATAATTTAATGACGCAAGACATGCCTAAGGTGAATATTCCAGTATCCAAAAATACGCTGTGTGGGATTGCAGATTTTGATAGCGTTATTAGTGTGATGACCAATGAGAATATCATCGCCGATTTTGTTATTTCACGCTACGTAACAGGACGCAAGGAGGTTATTGGAGCTACAATAACTGTCCGAGGACAGATAGATTATCTCAAACTTTGATACAAACAGAAATCCTTTTATGCATAGCGGCAGTGATAAGAATCAAAAAATAGAATGGTCTAGGAACCCATCTCAGCTGTTACCTGTATTTCGTCTCCTTGTTGTCCGCTCCCCCAGGGGACCTACTTCACCAGTAAGAATCATTTACTGGTGAATGGTGGATTTTCAGGGTCATCGTAATTCAGAAAAGTGAGTAAGGAGATCATTCTTGGAGAAAATTATTTTAAACAAAAGTATATTTTTGCGTAGAAATTTCCTCCATTAAAGGTTGGTACATTTAGGGATTTTAATTTAATTTGCAATTAGCTGAAATGGGGAAGAAGGAAAGTGGAATAAAGAAAAAGGAAGGGGATTGGATCAATGGTAGATGTGATCATTCCTGGTTGAAAAGTTTCAACAGACCATAAATAAATAAAAATGTAACTGCCTTAACATAAATCAAATGAAATGGTTATAATTTTTTATATTTGTTCTAACCTGATACCATTTACTAAATATATGTGCGCAAAGTCCTTCGACCTACACTAATATTATTTCAAAAAGTTTTGACATTTCGACTGGAAGTATAGAGTTACCAAACTGATATTACTATTAGAGTTTGTTGGTATCTACAAGTTTACACATTTTTTTGTCTCTCAAAACATATATGTTAAGTAGTAAGCTCGGTGATAAAGATAATACCTAAAAATGTATGCGTCGTCAAAAAAACAAGAAGATAATGAGAGGTGAGCAATAGAAAAAAGCAGCAAAGAATGATATAAAAATGTGTATATGATTGTCAAGATAGAGTGAATATCTTGGCTTTTTCTAAGATCTTTAATGGGAAGAAACAAATAATGACTTTCTGAGAGCTTAAGAAAAATGTTGGACGCCAAAAAAATTTGGCGTGAAAACCTTAAAGAGAAAACACGCTGGGAAATTTCAAGAAAGGTTAACAGCATTGGAGCAAGTGAACGAGATGGAAAGTGAAGCGCAGGTAGAAAATAGGGAAAGAGGCAAGGCGTTGAATAAGAGATGGGAGTCGAAAGCCAAGTCTCGGAATTTCTCAATGAAAGAGACTTGATTCTTTAATTTGGAAGATCCAGTGTATAAAAATATAGATTGAAATCCTTTCAAATTTAATATTTTTTTTGGTTTCAATTATTTTTCATGCATGTAAAGGTGTTTTTGATAAAGGTTACCCAATATTCTTTTTTTTTAGCGGTAGCCATTTCATGGTAAATGGTGAGAGAGAGGATTTTCTATTGGGGGGCGTGATTGTAAAATAAATGTTGCTCCCTTTTCCTAAGATTTTGCAGAACATACAACAGTTTTAATATAAATAGACTTTTACTCATTTTTTTAGGGACTTGTCGGTCCTAATTTCCTAAAATAATATTCCAGCATCCTTTGCAACTTGTGCCAAATATTGTATCCTTGGCCTAAATCTATACCGTACCCTCCTCAAGATTTACAAAACACCTCACCTAACACATTTTTAAAGACCTTCACTTCTTAATACATTACTCACTTACTAATTTTCTAATCCCTTTGATTGTCCATATGTCCTATCCTATGTTTCAAATACCCATTTCTCGGTAACTATCCAGCTTACTCCGAATTAGCACGGAACTAGGACAATTTCCTAAAATACTTTAAAAATTTGGAATCAGATACGAAAAATATTGACATACTTATTAGAAAATTCGTTATGGAGGTTCAGACCCTCTTTTGAACTTAGAAAAGGATTTATATAGAAAAGTTTAAGATTTTCTCTTCGGATAGATATATTTAAACTGAACACTAAACTAGCATTCAACTACGATGTTACAATTGTAGAGTGTAAAAATCATTCACCTGACAGGTCGAATCCTTTTTACACTCGGAATTTCTCAATGAAACAGACTTGATATTTTAATTTTGGAAGATCTAGGGTATAAATACGTATGTTGAAATCCTTTCACATTTCATTTTTTTGTGATTTCAACTAAATAATCATTGCTTTGTGTAAAAATCATCAAATCATCAAAATATAATTTTTATGTAAAAATCATTCGTCTGTCAAGGTGAATGATTTTCACCCTCAGCTATTGTTGTATTGCAATGCATATTAGAAGACGACTCCGTCAAAAAGTTACTCTCGTGGCATCTCCTACAGTTTCTTGGGATTATTAAACTAATAGAGCTTAGGGCTGTTTTAAAGTTCTCTCTTTCAAAAGGGTCTTTATTCCCTTCCACCTAGAGAAATAATATATTAAATTTTCCCAGAATTTGCAATAGTTACAATTTTGTTTAGATAAAGTATTTACTTCATCATCATCTTATTGCCGTAGGGTGACATACATGTATTAATATTCCTCATGATCATGAGAAATTTGTAGGGCAGCAGTTATTTCTCGTAGGAAGTAATTTTGAGAATCGAACTTACGGGATAAAATATGGTATACAGTAAACATTTTGAATCAAAGATGTTTTCCGAATTGTCTGAGCATAATACATTTAGTTTGACATTATATTTTTTTGTCACAAAGAAAAGCTTCCAACCTCTTTCTCACTATCGAATGTGGTTCAATTTAATAATCCGTTATGCCTGCTTTCGTTTTCTTTCATTTTGCGTCTTCGGAAAGCACGGCGATCAGTGTCAACTATCAGAGCAACAGAATTCAACTTAGAGCTTCAAAGATCACCTCTTCAAATAAATTCACAGACTAATGAAGTCTACTAAACTGCGTTAGAATTTATGTATTTGTGAGGAAATAAAAATTTATTTCTACACCAAATAGTAAATTTTTCAGGGACTATTTGGAATTTCAAAACATCCTTGTATTCCAATTCATATTATTCTGCGCGCCAATCATTTCACTCTCTGGTCATTTCATTTTTATTCTGTTTCAAACGGCCTTCGTGCCAGTGAAATGTTTCTGTCGCGAGAATGTTTAGTAAGTATCACCCCATTTTAGTAGACTTTAATCACAGGTTGATTTCAGTGCCTCAACCGCAAACTTAAGCCTGACATCAAACACTACACCTAGGCTCACTTCAATTAAGCGTACATTCTTCATCCTTTCATTCCGTCTAACATGGCTATCCGATTCCTACCCCTTACTCATTAGCCAAGCGTTCTCCTTTCAATGACATAATGTCTTATATATATATATATATATATATATATATATATATATCCCATTGCTAATCAAATTGCACAGCATTTATTTTTCCTATCTCTTTCACGCCTTTCAATAATCCTTTTCTCCTCCCACACTATACATGGGACTTCCTCGTTTGTTTTCCTTACTCTCTGGTTCAAAAAAATGATTATAACAATCCCCAAGAGAGTTAAAATATAATTTCTCAATTATAATAAAGCTATGACTTCACCCAATTGAAAAAAAAAGATTTTTGCTAAACGACGGAAAACGAAGATAATATTTTTTCACAGTTATAATCAACAGTATTTCCAGCATCAGTGAGGGATCAAATGAGCAAAATGAGTGTTTGGAGGAAGCTAATAGGAGTTTTCTGATTGGTGGTGTTTGCAAAGGATCCTAAGGAAACGACACACGCTGAAGAAACGATTTTGAAATAGATTTTACTGCAAAACCGCTGGGAAGGACTGGCGTGAATACAGGGGAGATAATGTGTTCGTTTAATATGGGAGGTAATTAAGACCATTCATGTGATCATGCTGTTTTAAACTCCAATTTAAAGCTTTGTGACGAATTGAATCCTACTTGAAAACCCTTCAGCTGTTATTAAATTGGGAAATATAGTTAAAATTGCCAATTTAATTACCTTCATCATGCTCTCAGGTATAAAGGGTAATAGGCATTATACTCGAGCGATTAAATGCACATGAAAGCACTAATCTTACCTACATATATATAATTTTTTAATTTTTTGGACTGTTATTAATCTGAACATTCCTATGTGAATGAATTTCCCCCCACATTTGAAATAAAAAAAAACTAGAATGATGAGTCACTGATTAAAAATGCATGTTAAATTTATAGACTATAAAATATTTTAGGCCATGGAGCGTCGTCAATATTTGATTCTATCGAAATTTGACTGCTATCTTATTTTTAATGTCAAAGCATTATTCCAATGTTCAAATAATTTAATGTCGAGGTAATGACACAAGAGGCTATCAATTAGCATGGATGATGGAGGCCTTAATGCCAAAAACAGTTACTTACATCATGTTTCTTTGCATTGCACTCCATTCTCTTGCACTGCTTGACTCTCAAAATCAAGAGTTTTTCTAAAGTTATACACCAGTGTACATAACCATTTTTTGCATGAGAAAAAATTCAACGTGATGAATATTTTAACGGATATCTTGGACGTTTTTCTTTAAATTATGAGCGAACTAAAGCTCTTTTATTTCCCTCTTACAATACTTTTTGTCCTAAGGCTTTATGAATATTTAAAGTGTAGCTGAGAAAAGAAGTTAAATAGCTTTTTAAGTGAATGTGAAATTAAGAGGCTGGTTCATTCAACACTTCTTTGATGTTAAAATGGGGTTTAGACTTATAAAAAGAAAATTAAAAAATGAATTCTAAATTTGCTGATAAAAGCCATCATGTACTTACGTTGACAACTTTTCACAATGAAAACTTTGTTCAAGGGCATTTCTTAATATTTTTTCCAAAATTACCAAGTAAATGAGCTCCATATTACGGTTGTACGCACAAGAAGTGAATAAAAATCTTAAATAACTTAGTATTAGTCTTAAAAGTCATTTTTTAATCTAAAAACGCTTTAGTGATTCACCATATCCGCGTTTGAATTTTAGTCCCTCAATTAAAAAGAAACGCAATTACATCAATGAAAAATTGCATGCTGCTGTTATATACTAACATCTAGGGCATGTAAATGAATGAGATGCCATTGAATCATATCATATTTAACCGTGAAATATTGATATTCATCTAAATATGAATGAAGCAACAAATCATTACAGATACAATGTTTCTCCAAGTGACCACATACGCATTTAAATTTCCACATTAACCAATACACGTTAAAGAGGGAGAAGCAGTTTAGTGATTAATTAAATGGTGGATTTATTAATTATTTTGTGACGTTTAAATAATCAATCCCATTTGGAAGAATGATTTTGAAGTCCGTTATCTCACTAAAACATCCGATTAGAGACCAATGGAACAGGCAACCTACTCTGAAACTAAAATATTTCCATAAGAAAAATACAGCGGAAACGTAGTCTGCCTATCGCTTCCGACGACTACGGCATTCTTTACATCCAGTTCATTTCAAAGCGGTTGGAATATTTCAAAATCAAATGGTGCGTAATAAACAACCAATATATCTCCATTAGTTAAACATCAGGAAAAAATTACTATTTATTTTGTATGTGGATTTTCTTTTCAAATTATGGCCTTCCAAACTTGCACATTCCATTCTTCAAAATTTTAGGTGACAAGAACATTTGTTACCATGCAAATTTCCCAGTCAATGTAGATCTATCCAATATGAATGACACCAAAAAATACAAAATATAATAAGGAAATATAACAGAAGGATACTATGTGAGGTATTAAGGTGATTTAAATGGCTAATCCCACAGTAAAATCATGAAACTCCAAAGGTAGGGCCCTAAACAGATTCCAAACGACGCTTTTACTAAAAACTCTAGACGAGAAGTTCCCTAATAATAGGATTATAGGATTAATCCCAGAATGGTCACGGGCTTAAGATTCAGTGATATGTTAGCAATGTTGGACAATCCAACTTAGCAAACTTTATGTGACCACTCCATTCCCTTTCTTGTATTTCCCCGAAGACGCATTGTCAGTCCCGCGGCCCCTCCCTGCCACTATGACCGCCCTTTTTATTCACACACACACGCACATTCGGTTACTTCCCCGGATCAGTTGTCCTACGCTTTATTATTCCTTCCTTAAACCTTCGACTTGCTCCTGCTCGTATCTCTCGTGACCCCGCTACATAATTCGAAGCTGCACGTGACTGGAATATTACTGTTTCCCCATTCCGAGAGATCACGGAATCACTCTTTCGAAAATCTTGACGGTCTACCGACGCATCCAGCGATGCGAGAGAGGAGAAGCGGGCGGTGATGGTTAAGCTTGCCAGGAGAGGGGATGGAGGGGAGGAGGAAAAGGGAGCGAGGGAAATGCATATTCGGTCTCATCCACCCCCTTACTCACACCCTCCCCCACCGCCGTTTCGCATTTCAAGGAAAGGAGGCGTGCGGGTGTGTGAGCAGGGTGGCGGGGTTGTAGAAACGGCGTTGAAGTCAGGGGGGGGGGCTAGCTGGCTCGCTGGTACGGTTCACTTGGGATCCTCATGAATTGCTGCCGCCGCAATGGGAACGGTGGACCAGGAGGGAGGCGTAGGGTGTAGTTTTTCGTCTGGGAAGGGTTTGAAGACGGGGGGCAGGTGGGGGCTGGGGAAGGTCGTGAGACGTTTTTCGCCCGTGGGGTGGAAACACGGCCTCCCGGGTGGTTGGGAGGAGGAGGCGGCGTGGGAGGAGGGATAGGGTTGTGTTCTGAGGAACGTGGCGCACAATGTACGGATGCGCGCGAGACGGGATGCGATGTCACCGCATATGTCGCAAGTTCGGGAGGTGGAGAGTGCGGCTTCGGCGGCGGCCGAAAGGGGTTTTTTCGGCGGTTCGAGAGGCAGGGCTGGCAATTTGCTCACTAAGAAGACTCTAAGAGTCAGAAGGTTGAGATAAATGGGACGAAAAATCAATCGAAAATAGATCAGGCACTCTACAAGATGATCTTTCAACAGTTTTCATGGTGTCGAAAGTGGACCAATTCAGAGAGGGCTCCGAATGATACCAAATGATTTGAAAGGTACAGCGTGCCTCTTTCTAAGTAACGTATTACGGAAATTGTTAAGATAAACAGACCTGGGTGCCGGGTCTTTTACGGGAATTATGCTGGGAACCGCTTGAGACGCTAAGAGAACAAACGAGACTTTTTGCGAGGTTCAGAACACATGAGTTTAAGCATGACACAAAGGGGGTTATTATTGCTCCTATACTATTTGGGGAGATATCGAGATTAGACAACATTGGTAAGATAAGGGAGATAGACTTTAGTGCAGATATATATATATATATATATATATATATATATATATATATATATATATATATATATATATATATATATATATATATATATATATATAGTTCTTTCCTCGGGCAATCAGGAATCATAATAGCAGAAACTCGAAGTCATTATTAAAATAGTAAAAAATCGGAACTGCATAGACACCTAGGGCATCCGTGGGTTCATGTGCTTCTGTATATTAGTTGCTAGTATATTTATTTGCATGTGAATAAGTTAAAATTAGTTTTCATGAATATATAGGTATGAGTGTGAGAATAGTACGTCTGTGAGTGTGGCATGATTTTGTATGTTTTGAATTTGGATGTACTCTGTTTTACGGGTAATGACCAAACATACACCACCACACGCCCTTAGGGCAACTTGCGGGGTATTACTTAGACGTAGATGTAAAATTGTTGCGAGGTGGTGACTAAACCATGCCACTTTCGTGAGGAATAGGATGATTCCGACGCCGGCTATTTTTCCGCTGTTCCTGCATTATTTTGACATTCTACCCGTCCAGAATCAGCCATTTATCTTAAATGGCGCAAATTAGCTTTTGGTTGCCTTAATACGCCCTGTTAACTACCACTACTGCATTATAAAACTGCTAGCGTTTCATTGGAGTGGTAAAAATGAAACGAAATGCGACGAGAAACATTGCGACTGGATTTACTCATAAATATTATAAATTACTTGTGTGCAAAACAAAATTATCAATTTTATATAAATAATCCTCTATTTTATGACACAAGTGCGAATATGTCGTCCATTCATTGCAATCATAAATGCTGTTGATTTCTCCGGTCCCGTAATGCAGGTTAATACCGAATTTAAACTAGTGGATAATTCAAATAAGGCTATAAGCCGATAGCTAGATCTGGTATAACTATTACATAAGGAATATAATTACTAATGTGATCAAAACACTGAAATTGAATTTATGACGAGCGGTCGAATGCTTCATCGCCCATAAATAGAAAAGATATATGGGAGAAAATCTTCAAGTGTCACAATAAGAGTTCATTCTTGCATTAAAGTTTTCCTTTAACTCGAGCAAGGCGGTGTATTTACTGTCTCAGGCGGGTGGAAAAAGTTCGTTGGAATCCGCGGCTCAATAGAATATAGTATTGAATCCAAAGTTAAAACATCGGAGTGATTGAACGGCCATATCAGCTTCCTGATTGGGGAAAAGCATTATCGTAGAGAGTATCAAATTGGAAGATTACCTTTTCATCTACATACTCAGCTTTAGGGAAGACCGAAAGCTTAGTAGGGCTTACGTGTGCAGAAAGAAAATCTAAGCAAAATGCTTCTCTAAAAGGATTGCCTAATTTTGGAAATAAATAACAAGATTCAAGCGATAACTCAGTCATAGAGCATTAAATGTATAATGCTCAATCAGGCTTAATTTACTGAAAAGAAATGATAAAACAACTGTTTATTAGGGAAGGAAGTATAGTTTCAGGAATTTTGATGGAATTTTCCCGCAAGAAAAAGTTTAATGAGTATTGTTCTTGAAGAGGAAAACATATGGTAGAGGTATTTTAATTGAAAATTTCATCTATGATTACATTAATTTATGAAGTACTCGATACATTTTATTCCGGAGCCAAAGGATTGACAAAATTATTCACAATAATTACCTGTTCCTATTCCACACTTTTTTACTAGGTACAATTGGTAAATCATGGATTGGGAAAATTATAACTCCTTTAAAGGAAAAGTTAAAATATCACCGCACCTCTCACCTGCAGCTGTCTTAAAATATAAAATATTACACCTGGTTTTATATCAAAAATGGCAAAATACTGATTAAATTCATTCAAATGAATGCCTATTTAAGGGGTAAAATATCCAAATCTCTATCTAATGAAAGGAGCATATATATGAAAGGAGCGCCGTAAATCCATATCAATAATGGACCATGAAGGTTTCGATGGAGTGAGAAAAATTAATTTGATTCTACGTTATTATTAAACAAGCTTATAGTAAAAAGAGCGCACCGGTTCAATCGAGGTATTTCAAGGGCTACGTAAAATTTTCGCCACCCTTTACGGCCGTAAAAGCACTGATTGGTCATTGCGATGGAGGTTCACCAGTAACGTCCATCATTTCACATTGTGACGTATGGCATACAAAGTTACGCAAGTGATTTCACGCACCCGCAGGATGGTGAAAGGAGAAACAGTCCTACGTTTGAATTTTGGTGAGAAAGGTATTTGCCGTAATTTAGGGTTCTCTCCAATTGGCTATCGAATAACTGAAAGGCTCCCGAAAAGTCGGAATGGATTAAATCTCCAGCCAATTCAATCTCAGCACGGAACTAAATTGGACTGCGATTGCGGTCGAAAGACAGCTATAAATAACACGAGTCAAGATGTGACAAAACCATGTGTCGTCTCTCATTAGAGCGCAGTGTACATCCCAAAGGTACATTACTGGACGTTGATGGAGCAAGAGATGCATCTGGTTGGAAAGTCCTGAGAAGGTGTTTGATTTCCAAGCGACATTGGCGGTTCACAGCTCGTCACATTTACTTGGATGAAAACTGCATTTGATGTAATGAGATCGAAAATCACTTTAGCTCGCCGTGTGATATGCATACTAATCTGGTGTAAACAAAAGAAATTATTTAAAAAATCAATAGAATATTTTACTCGTTCCACAAAGGGATTGGTGAGAAGATACCATGATATAAATGTATTTCATGGGTACCTTTGCAGGAGAGAGTTTTAGCGTGAGTCCTCCAGCACTACTGGCGAAATCAAATTACTGAGCGGATAGTAAAATCATAGAATTAAGAAAGCATCACTAAGAAGGTGTATGCGACGAAAGTCATCTCGAAAATCTAATGTAAAGTAAGAAAATTGTGGGAAAATAACTAAAGCTAAAAACTTCATGTAAATTGCGCTTAGGTTGTTTTCAAAAAAGAATTTATAGAAAAAATATTATACTTTTTTGTTATCGTTTCTTTAGAAACGCTTACATTTTACGCGAAAAAAGTGATAACACTGTTGGAATTTTGGAATAGTTATTATTTTAAAATACATTTAGCTTATATGACCGATCTTCAGAAAGGATTGTTATATCAAGTGATGAATGGAAACGTAATTTAGTGAACAATATCATCTGTAATACGTGCATTTTGTGAATATTCATGAAAATCTGCTATTTATAAACAAATGAATTTACAATTGTGATGTTTTAAGACGAGTTCCGTATAATTTTGTAATTTTAGAGAATATTTTAGTGAAAGTTTTATAATTTCACCCTAAGGGGTTGATATTACTTCCTGGAATATAATGAAAGCTCATATTAAGCAAATTTTTCATAGAAAGAGATTAACATCGTTTAAATGGCATATGCAAACAAGAGAGAAATATTTGATTGTTAAGGGCTTGACAACATATTGTTAACAATATGTTGTTGTATAAAAATAGAAAATATGTCGATGTAAATGAATGTGGAGAGACTGTGAGATGAGAGTGTGAAATAGGCGAGAAGGGCAGTGGGATTAGGAGGCAAGGGGACGAAGTTTGTGTGTGTGTGTGTGTCGGAGAGGGAGTGTTGAGGGAAAAGGGTGAAATAACCTCTGACCCCATTCCAAACTGAGGCCCTCTCCACCACGCCTTCTCCCCTCACTCCGCCTTTTCATCACTCCCTGCTGCGGTGGGTGCGGGATAGGACGGGGGAAGGCGGTGAAGGACGAGGGGCCGCAAAGGGGTTTGGAGGGGGGGTGGGAGACGACAACGATGGGTGGAATGAGAAGAGGGAATTTTAATTAACTTCATTCTCTGGATTGCGGACACCTCAGCACCCTCTGTCGCTTAATAAATGAAATAAGAAAAGAGCATGTGGAGGGATGCGAATGAGAGAAAGGAAGGGATGGGGGGAAGAGAAAAGAAGGGAGAGGGGGCGAGGGGTTGAAGGGTCGGCAGAGGCGGCTTCGGGGAAATTAGAGATGGATGAGGGGTTGCAAGAGCGAGGAGGAGGAGGTGGAGTGGGGTTGAAAAATGGAAAGGGCTGCGGCCTCTGGCTGAGAACGCAGTGAAAACGTTATGAAGGGAGAAAGGTTAATTCGGGCATCATGGTGATGAGGAGCATAATTGTTTTCCATACAGATGGAATATGCATTTTGGCCGCGTCAGCTAGGCGATAAAGACTTTATAAATATGCTCAGGAGTGATAAAGCGGCTATTAGGTCTGCATTAACTGGAATGCGGAGGGAGAAATGAGATCTGCCCTTGAAGACTCCGCAAGACTTCCTTATGGTCCCACAAGTGTATAATGAGCAGTTTATCACAAAAAAGTAAGCGCCTGAAAAGTGCCAAACCGTGCATGATAGAATATTTTTATTAAACGAAGCTCGGAAAATAAAGAATATGAAAATTTGAGTAAAAACTATACCCTCTAGAAACAGTGCAACTCTTGCATAGTAATTATTCATAGGTTTGGAAGGAAATATGGAAGATATTTATCAGTACCTTGATAACATTGCGTTCATTTCATTCCTTCATTCACTTAAAAAATAACTTTATTATTTTGCCAAACATTCATGAGAGAAAACAATAAAATAGCTTACAAGTAGAGAGCCCGATGAGACAATCATATTTTTACATTATGCCGATTGTAACGTAATTTTCAGTACATCTAGGTGTATTATTTGTGCATTTATAGAGTAATTAGCATGCTCTAAATTATCACATCACTGCCAAATTTCTCTCAATTGTAGTATTGTTGGTAAAAATATTTTTTAAAAGCACTGCATGTAATTTCTATTGAATTTTGGCTTTTAAACGGAGACGCACAGAAATCGTGGTGGGAAATCAGTTTGGAACAGTGGCTCTATGTTTTTTTCTAATATATAGTATTTCCTTTTGTTAAATTGAATTTACATTTCTTCTCTTTAAAAAATAATCAAGTTAACACCACAAAATAATTATAATTATGAATTTGAATTAATGAGTTATAATTTGAATTAATTATTTAATTCATCTCAGAGCATGATAGTAGAGAAGTATAGTAAATAAAATATAAAAAGTAGGTTTATTTCCTGGCTTGAACTAAGCCCAAGATATCCACCAGTAATTTGAGGGGGCTAAAATAAATTCAATCCTGCTTAAAAAAGAATTAACCTGCTGAATACCATCTATAAAACCGTAAAAAATAGAATCAAATAATCACAACAGGGTTTTATATGTTTGTTCTGGTAAATGTTTCAAAACATGACACTCCTTCTGAAGTGATTCCTCTTCTTATTGAAACGCGATGCGCGATTTGGATCTGCTGTGATACAGGATACTAAACTCAATGTATATATCTTCAATGAACCTAATATTTCTCCTATATTGCGTGATAAAACCTTTGCACTATCTCCGTTTCTGTGATGAAATTACAATTTCAATGGAGCAAAGTTTCACCAGCTCACAGGCACACCGGGAGCAAACTGTAACAGATGCGTTTATCATGCAAAATTTAAATTGAAAGGTATTATTCCCTTTCTCTTCCGACACTCCAACGCCCTCCAGTTCCACTCCTCCCCGCGTTTCCCGCTCCTTCGTGCTCTCTGACCCGCCATCCTGTTACCCAAAAGCGCCCTTACCCTGCCTCCTCTCCCCACCCCATCACCGCTCCTCTTGCCAACCGCGCGGCTCGCAACAAAATCCGCCTTCATGAGATAACCCCTGAATCCCCCCCACATCAAAAGATACACCGCTTTTCCCACCCATCCTCCCTTCCCCAACTCTTTTCCCCCGCCTGCCCTCACCGCCGCTACATATCTTCGCACCCTTCCTCCCCTCCAGCCAACACCGCCCGCCTCCCCTCTCAATCCTGCAATCCCTTCGCCCACCCGCCTCCACACCTCCAAACCGACTCCCAAACAACCCCCATCTTTACCCCCAGCCTCCTTTCTGCACGGAGAGCAGCCATGGGGACACTAAATTCCGGAGTCCAAATGCGTGCTACCGTGAAACAACCGAAGTAAAAGGAAATGGGAGAGGGGCACAACTGTGTTGGCGAGGGAACTAAGGGGAACGGGAGAGAGAGAATGTGGCTTTTGGAGGAGAAAGAAACGCGGAAGAAGGAAATAAAAGGGGAAAATTATAAGGACTATTATTCGCATAGTGGGATTAAAAATAGCATAAAACTTACTATTGCGATTCCGCATTGCGATCCTATAATTGCCACCACGCAGTATGATTAAGCTGTCATGTAAATTTAAAGTGTTCCTAGTTAATACTATTACATTCTTGCAGAATTATCCGCAACGCTCTAACAAACTTGTCCAGTCTTTTCTTCAGGGATAGTACGAGTAATGCCCAAAGTTACAATTTGAGTAGTAGTAGTAGTTATTAGGAGGGGCGAACGGCAGCTGAGGTCAATGGCGCCAGGAAGGATAGGTTGGTGAAACGGAAAGGGGTCGGATATTTTGGAATGGAGGAAGAGTGGAAAAAAACTCGGCGTTGGTATTAGCTTACCCTTAGCGGTTTGTGTATCTCCCTTCCCAATAGTGTTTGGCAAAGATAGATTGTGAAATATTTGACGTGTGGAAACACCGTTTATGTTCTTCACTTCTAACCTTGTATGATCTTTCCGTCCGACTTATATAAATCGCGTTGCAGTCTTTACATTTTATTCTATTGTTCAAGGATCTGGTCACCGCTTGGTCTCATAATGAGCGGATACCGTCAGAATCCCCGTGTCATTACTATGAAAAATGATTATTAGGGAAGTGTGAGGATCCATTGGGCATATAATTAACTCTAGGTAATGGCACAACCCTCCTTGAAGTTTTTATATTTGATTCCTTTTGGTGTTTCATGCATGAGGTACAATAGGTCTTGCAGCTGAATTTATACCTATTGGTGTCCAATTCTATCTTTGAATCACGTCTTCGGATGATACGTTACATGCCACGCGTTCTAGGAGTAACAAATGAAAGAAAACGTTTTGTTTCAACGAAATCGAAAAATGATCTGAATAAAGGACTTAGAGGTATGAAGGTATTGATATCTTAAGTTTTCCAAGGTGAATAAGAGAAGGAAATCGGTTTTCTTCCCTGTCTCTCGTTATCAACCGACGACAGAATCACTTCCGTAGCAGAACCCGTCTTGAGGAGTAAGATGAAGAGTAAGGCCTTCTACATGAATGAGGGCGCATCTTTCAAGGGAGGTGAGACATTGGATGCGGAATAAAACAAAAATTTCTTCTTCTAATCAGCTATACCTACTTATTTATGGAATTTTCGGCAAATACTTTATTAATTTTGTAGCTTGAAACATGGACACATTTTTAGCTTTGACCTATTTTAGTTCGACATTCTTTAAGGTATCGTATTTTCGAACAGATGGTGTAATACTTTCTTATGGGCCACGTTAAGTGATGCCTCTGAAGTTGCGTACTATCCGTAAATTGTCTGAAAATGTACGATAAATAATAAGGCATTTCATTTTTACTATGCTGTTTTTTATGAGGACAACTCAATTTTGAGATAAAGGAGATGGTTTAGGGTACCACGTCAAATAACTCGGAAATATTTCCCGAACGATTACATTGAGAGAAACGGTTCGATAAAATTTTACATGCGGTACATGTAATGCCTCATAAAAAGATACATTTTGCGAAGTGTATGATAACAATTCATTCCTGATGTGAAAGCATATGAAAATCGATATTGTGATAAAGTGACTATCTTACGACCGCATCGCTGATTTAAGTTTCAATTGATATTTTGGATTGAATGAAAATAATTCTTCCTGCAAAATTTTATCAAACTTTTAACATATAATAAGTAATTTTTACAACAGCGTACAAACATTGAATTTACAAATACGATAGTAGTGGAAGTGAACATCGTCTCAAAGTCTCACTGGAGTTCCATGCCACCTATGAAAATCTTAAAGACGTGTCTCTCATGGAAGCAGTACTTTCGATTAGTTGATAAATTAAAATTTGAACTAAGTGCTAAGGAGATTGCGCCTTTTTAATAAAATTTAAAAATTCTCTACTTCTTATCATCTTTATAAAAGTGTCTGCATTTATAGTCTGAAATGCACTTTATCAATTGAAGATGATAAAACAGGGCCTTCCCGGGTTAGCTTTAAAAAAAATCTACATCGAACATCCAAGATTTAATGCATGGTCTAGTAGCTGATTCAATGTCCTAAAGGAGAATCTTTATCCTCCTGAATAAATAAATATATTTATTCATTATAGGACGCTATTCCAAAAATGGTATTCCATAGGTTAAGGGTTTGAAGGTATTATGATTTGAAAATAAATATGAATGATTCTTTGGATACCTGGAAATGAACATTGGTAAGCAAAGATGTTTTTTAAAGTTTTGATACCATGGCAGATTTTTTATATATTAAGGGTCATTATGTATGTTTTGATTTGATCAATTGTGTAGGAGAATTGTATTGACATAATGGTTTTATTCAAGCTATGAAATACCTATTGGTTGCTTGCTAAATTGTCTTCCATAAATACATTAAACTATACACCATTATTTATAAATATTTAAAAAAGTTCACGCGATTTAAAAGAGATTTTTTAGAAAAAGAACAATATTTATCAGAAAAATAATTTAAAACTTTTGCTGATTCTATAAAATGGATAAGATAAAAATATATCATAGTGGATTGAAAAATAAATTGTCTTCTCCTTTTCTCATATTCCGTGCGCAAGAATATTACATCTCAGATCTGGACTACTTTTCCGGTTATATATTTCATTCCGTCAATTCCACTCTTATTCAGATAACATCGATGTAAAAATGTAACCGGACGTCTTACGCACACACACTCAGTATACCTACGGAAAGTAGCCAAATGGTACTGAGTTCAGGATATTCATGCACATAAAAAAGACGACGTACATTTCTGAATTTTTGGTAACACTGAGAAATCAAAGTTGATAACACGATTGGAAGGAGGTGGCAGAAAAGTGAGGGCAATGGTAAACTATATATGAATGTATTTGAAAACGAAAAAAAGTACATAAACTGAATGAGGGCGGGCGAAGGAGAAGTGGAATTCCATGGTAGTGAAAGGTGCATAAAAAGAGGAGTTATTCCATGGATAGTAGGTCGGAAAACAAAGTATAAATTCAAAATTCGTTCGAAGGAAACGGAAATACTTGTGGTATTTTGTGGAGGAGACATTTGGAGGAGTCTAGAAGGAGCGAGTTCACGAGAAAGATTTTGGAAGTAGGCGGGGCGAATATTGGACACTGCTGCCATCTTGGGAACTTTTGAAGGACTAATATTTTATTATACCGCATATTAATACGTCATTCGAGTTTGATGTAAAGAATTTGATTTTAAAACGTTGTTAAAATGTTTTAAAATTTTATACAATCTTTTACAGATGAAATATACGTCGTTACCGTATAATGTGAGTGAAATCACGCAATAAACCGAAAATACAGTGATGAAATAGAAAAATTAGAGCAGGAAGTGGTAATCTGAGTGAATAACCTTGCATCATTTTACGTTAATATCGCAAATTAACAAGAAATATGCTCCCTGAACTCTTAATACACAAAAAATAGTGCTGTGGAGGGTTTACAGGCTACCTCAAGGACTATTTACACTTCGAAGGACAATAATGTTATATGAAAAAATAAAACCTTTGTCGGACAAACAATTGGTGACAGTAATCAATAGAAAAGAGAATTTTTTTATGCAAAGCGGATGCGAGATTTCTCATTATATACTATACTTTTATTGTAAATTATCAGGCGCTGAAATAATCTATTAATATTTACAAGAGCCATTTATATCAATGCAATTTATAAAGTCAGGTAAATTAAATCATCTTTCTGATATTGTCATCAAAACTACGGGAACGATAAATGGGAAAGGTTCATGGCAGCCGAAGATTCGTTGACCTCCATATCAATGCGCTTGGACTATTAAATGCTTTGCCTTCCAAATTATTCAGGTTGCTCAAATACTTTTTAAAAGAAATTTTACGGTAATGTTGATCAGCTTGCCTCCTTCATAAATCCTTCATGCCGTTGACCGAGGGACAGTCACAATGCAAGTTGGTAGAATTGGGATCGGGAGTGCCGTTCAGAGGTTTAAAGAGAGAGCATGCGGGAAAGAGAGAGAAAGACAGAGAGGGAGCGAGGCGTTGGGCGGGGACGGAGGAATGACTAGAGAGAGAAAGGAAGAGAGCAGGGGAGAAGGGAACGGGGAGAAGGGCTTTTACCGGCACCATTGACTTTTTACTGCAACTAGAGGCGGAAGGACGAGCGGGGAAGGGCCTAAGAGTTTTCGAGGAATTGGAAGGGAAAGGCGCATGTTGTGAAATAATGAGATGTGAGGGGAAGGGGTGGGAAGACGTGAGGGAGGGACGGTATCTGGGAGGGAGGGACATCATAGAGACGTGTAGCGAGGATGAGTGAGAGAGACTCTCTCTCTCTCGAGCTGCCATGAAAACAAATGAGGAGCAGCTCCGGGAATCTTCGAGCGAATTTCGCGCCATTAGCAACCAAAGCTGTTGGTTTCGGGTGTACGGCCGGGGCTCAAAAGTAAGGTTTTTCTTCATTTGAGACACCGTTGATAATGATAACACGAACGTGTGTCTCATCCTACGCTCAGTGCTTAAATGCACCAATTACTTCGCGATTGTAGAGGATATTCGCCCCGTTTGACAAAAATAACGTCTAGTGAGTTTTCAGTCCAACAAACATTTTGTGAATTTTTTTAGCCCAGATATTCTGAGTTTTTGTGGTTTGCACCTCGGGTGAAATTCGAACATACAAGTTTTAAAGCTTTTTCTCACTAAAGTTTAATTTAAACTGAGTTCCAATGGTCAACCTTTTAAGAAACTGTCTCGTTTGCCTTCTAGACCAGAACCGGTCTAATTCTAACGCTTTAACTTTCTCCAGGTGCTGGTAGACACTCGGCGAAAAATCACCTTGAACTAAAAAGGATGGCTATAATTCTTAAATTCGCTGCCACTGACGAATTCATTGAGAAAATAGGCCTTTTTATCACAGACAATAACTGAAAGAATATTCGCCGACGGCAGCATTGTTGGTTACTGAATTCATTATGCGGTAGTTTCTTTGGGCTGATTGAATTCTTCATACCATAAAATTTTCTCCCTACCTTCTCCCGAAATGGATTAGGATCTATATCTACTTAGCTAAGTCAATTAAATTAGCATAATTCTTCTCGGAAGGGTAAATAGTAACATTCTAATGCGTGGGCACAATGAATAGGTCCGGGGTCATATTCTATGTCACATCGCCGAGTAAATTGCCCTCCTCTATATTTCATACCTAAACAAGAGGGACCCGGATGCATTAAAATGTCATTTGTATCGTTACATAAAACATTCATGCAGGGAGGAGGGTGAGAGACTGAATGTCGTCTCCGGGCACGTTCGCTCGAACGATACTTCCGCAGGCATTTGTGGAGACTCTTACACATTTTGAATGAGGGAAGAAGGGAGTTACCTGAAGAGTGTAGCGAGGGCCTAGAGAGGTGGGGACAGTCGATTGACTGAATAATTAAATGAAGAATGGGGAAATTGAAGCAGTCGGTAAGGAATAAAGGGGAGAGAAGGAATATGCTCGAAGGTTTGCGAAACGAACAATGATCCATAGAAGAAACACGCTCACCAAAATCTCTGAAGAAATCAAAGAGGAGGAAGGACCCATGCATATCGGAAGTGTAAACTGACCGAGCACACAAGAACGTATGTGTTTTACGAAATCCGATACATTCCACTCGATTTACCCATTTTATCAGGCTTATTAGACTGCAAACATAGAGCCGTTTTTCGTACTTTGCAGGGACGTAAGGTTTTCAATCCAATAATTTGTTCCTTCAATGACCTTTGTTTTGGCATCCAATTATGAACGTCTAAAGTGAGAAATCAGTCGGTTACATTTGCTTTTCCGAAGACATCATGAAAAGTGGGGTGCGTTAGTCAGCTAGAGCGTTTGACTTCAGGCTGGAGAGCTCCAACTCAACACTAAGCGACTCTAGTTAAACCTTGCTTTAACCCAGATGTGTAATTTCCGCAGAAGGCACTGGTGGTGGTGGGGGGGGGGGGAATTGACCCAACTACTCTGATGTCTTGAGTTTAATGCCGCTTTAGGGAATGTACGTGAATATTACCCTATCGTATCAAACCATACCTTTGGTTTATTTACAAATGAATGCAGCTTTAAATATGTAATAATGCATAAGTGTTCAGAGAAATTTCTATTATCCTACGTTTTGGCATTATGATTATGCAACACATGTTTCATCTAACGATCTCATAAGAGATTGTAATTTGGGAAAGTGAAACAAATTGAAAAATATACATTGCCACATCAATTTGGGCTACTTGTTATCCATATCTTCCTGAAATATAGATATATCAATACGGAATAAATGATTTTCTCCCCAATTAGTAAATCAAAAGTTATAATTCAAAAATTATCTAAACCGCCAATAATTTTATGCAACGGGAAAATATATTTTATGGTTGTATTGAAGAAAATTTTCAAGAACTTTAAAGAAAGGATAAAATAACGTTTGCTTTAAGTTGTGAACTATTAACCTTCAAAATTATTAAAGAACAGATAGATTTTTAGGAGAAATTAAATTGTAGTGATACAGGGTCGTATTAAAAAACTCAGGTTTCATCACCTGTGATGAAGTTGCCCAAATAATGAGGTGCATTTTCAGTACGTTGCAACAGTTCACTTGAAATTTCCGCTCCGTTGGTCTTTTGGTGGTCTGACAAAACCTTGGGCACGAGCTTGGCGTACCCTTTCCTCATCGCTAAATCTTCAGTGACAATACGGAACACAACAGTGCACGACAAGTTCAGTTCATTGGCAGCCATCTTGATACTCAATGGACGGTCAGAATCCAACAGTTTTCAAACACGAGTCACATTGTTTTCAGTATAATTGGCTGACGGCCGCCCAGAGCGTTGTCCCACGTAAACCTCTTCCCAGCCCTCCTTCAAGGCCTTAACCACCCGGAAACTTGAGAGTAGGAAAGAGCAGAGTCCCTGTAAGCCTCAAGAATTATTTTGCTGGTCTCCTCCAGAGATTTTTTCAGTTTAGTTCAAAAATTAGTAATCACGTAACGTTTCTCGATCGTTGATTCAATTTCTTTCATGACACGGGCGGCGCGCAGAGGTTTACAATAACTGACGTCCTGCCGCTGCCACAGCTTGGAGAGCACAGAGACCGATTTCGCGGCAAAGCATAGCGTCCCCCAAACAGTCCAAGTGAATCCATCTCACTTCGACAAATAGGAGCGGCGTGGGAAATTCAATTGCACGCCGTTCGGAAGGTACCCTGTACGTGATTAATTGGCACATGAATTCCTGAAAGGAGATACACCTCAAAGGAATATCTTTGGATCTGATAATTGATTACATCTACATATAAGGCAGTTTTTCCACTATTTACAATTTGATATTCGTAATAATTCTCGAGCACAGGAAATAATCGGAAAATCTTTAATACCATGTATATTTGACGGGATCTGCCACTTTAAACCCTGCAATTTGTTAAACGTCAAGGTGTTAATTAATATAAGTTAAGATAAAGGTGACAATCTATATGTAATGTGTGCACTTGTTTCGTATCAAAGAATGATTTTTAGAGGTACTTGTCCAAACCTACTCATCCACAGTGATCAATGATTTAGCAAATTTTAAAGACAGTATCTTCTGGTCTTAATTTTTGACTAATACCCTGGAAGTTTGTCCGAAATGAAATGGACTTATTCCTCAGCAATAGTGTGTGGATATCAAATAGCTAACAGTACTACTAGTACCTATTGGACGAGACGACCGAAAGCTTAGGCCATTTGTGCCATTGGGGATAAGTAGGCAATTTGGGAGAGGTTGGATTTGAAGGGATATGGGCGGGATGAATTCCGACTTCTGCATTAATCTCTTCTCAACAAAAGGCGCCAAGGAGTCAACAGTTTAAATTCCCATCCGAACAACAGCATATTCTACTTGAATCATTCTCAAAATGACATCAAAATAGGGATCAGAATTCGTATATCTGAAAAATTCCACTGTCGACGCCGGGATACTAACCCGGGACTAAGGGATGCGAAGCCCGTACACTGCAACAACCAGAATCTCCTCAAGAGGCTAAAACTCTGTGACTCACCGCAGAGAAATTATTGAGTTAGGAAACATTTTGACGGGACAGTATTATTTTGGTGTGTCGCCTCCATCTCTGGTGCAGAAATGCAAGCATATCGTCTGCGAGGGAAGCATCTCTACGATGGCTTGGTATCAAATTCGTTATGACTCTGGTGGTAGTACAATAGTATGCATACTCCCTGATTCCATTTTTCAATAACTATGCATTACAATGCAACAATTAACAAGAATGAAAATCATCCTCTTTGACCGGGATTCAAATCCGGATCCCTCGATGGCCGGCTTGGTGCTTCAGCCAGTAAAGCTATCGAGGCGTCCTGCCAGCCCAGTGCTTTAGCCAGCTTAAATAACTTCAGAACCAGGCCGGACATCGAGGGATCTGAGTTCGAATTCCGGTCAAGGCAAATGATTTTTATACTCTGAAATTGTTGCATGGTAAAACATAATAGCGGAGGGCTCCGTCAAAAAGTTACTGTCTCGGCATCTGCCGCTGTTTCTTGAAATTTCTATAAATAGTTAACGTCCAGGTTTCCTGGGGTTTGCACAGATTACTTCCCAGTTTCCAAAGATTTTCGAAGCTCCGGACTCGCCAGATGGACAGCGGGCGGCGGAGAATGTGACACAGAGCGTGGAAGAATGCAGGGACGTCGGTGAACGTCTCGGGGAGTGGTGATGGTATGGATTCTATGAAGAGGCGAGGCGGGTTAAAGGGGAGGAGGAAAGGTTGAAGAAAAAGACTTAGGTGTTGTGAGCCAAAGTCCTGGGCAAAGGCGGATAGAGGGAGAACTAGTGGGAGGGATATTGAAAGAAAGTGGAAGCCGGAGTGAGTTATGACAAGGATGATAAGAGGGGAGAGATCTCGTAGGGAGGGAGAGATGCGAATTCCTATTAAGTTAGAGTGAGGAAATAAGGTGCAAGAGACGAAGGAGAGCAAGAATTTCTGAAAAAAAGTGAGTATATGGGAATATAATGGGGAGTTGGGTTCCCGGATTTTTTTTCTCGGAGCAGGAGGCCGAAGCAGACAGAGAAAGGGAAGAAATTAGAGACCCCGTGGGTTTGAGGGGAAGAAGAAAATGCGGGAGGCAGGAAAAAAGCGATGGAACGAATGGGGAGGAAGCAGAAGAGGGAAATAAGGGCGCGGGGGGGGGGGCACGCGAGGGTGACGGTAGAGGTTTGGTGCGGAGAGGGAAGGTAAGTTAAAAGAGAATTTAATAATACTGGAAAAACGCTCTGAGAAACCAAGTCAAAAGGTCGAATTAATCCCAGCAGGGAGAAAGAAGAGTAAGGGGGGGGCACAAAAGGGAAAGGGTGCAATATGAGGAGGAAGAGAAAGGCAAGGTGGGTGGGGTGCGAAGGGAGAAGAGGAAAAGGGAAATGCATTTAAAGAATGGAGGAGATCCGGGAGAAGCGGGGAAGGAAGCGAAGGGGAAAATGAGATGGGCGGACCCCTGTGTTGTCGCGGGGAAGGAAAACTTTAAATGGTTAGCTTGGTTAACGCGGAGAAAGATGGGAGGAAGAGAGGGGGTCAAAGTAGTAGTAGTAGTAGTAGTTTTGAGGGGAGGCGACCGACAGCTAAGGTCATTTGCGCCATAGGGGATGGACAGGAAAGGATGAAGGGTGGAGAGAAACCCGGCGTCGGCATTAGCCTACTCTTTACGAAAGGCGCCAAGGGGTCCGCAGTTTAACGTCCCATCCGACGGACGGCGTACTTACTCAAAGTGCCCTCCACAAAGCACCTCAAGTAGGGATCGAGATACCTCTGAAAAATATTCAACACCGCCGGGATTTGAACCCGCGCCCTCAGGGTGGGAAGCCTGTACGTTAGCCACCGCACCATCTCGATCCCCTGGGGGTCAAAGGGAAAGCAAATGGGCTGAGGGAAAAACGCCAAGGAAGCTCCAGCGAAAGCAGGGGAAAATAAGAACTAAATAGCAAAGGAAAACAGACTAACCACGCCAGCCACATCATGCGGGAAACATTGAGATCACAATACGTTTGTCATGAGGCAGAATATGACACCAACGACGTCCTTCTTGCACAGAGGTCGTGAACTACAAATCATTTGGTGAAGTGGTATGAAAACTACATAAATGTGTACGTTATAGGTACGGTTAAAATGGAAAAACGTACGCGAAACATACGTCGCTCTTTTTGAGACAAGCAAGACATCGAGGAAGGAGAGGATGTTAGCTAAAGGAAGAAATTCGTAAGCAAGAGAAAAAAGAAAATACGTAATTACAATTTAATGAAATTTTCTAAGTAAGATGTGGCGTAATTAAGATCACCGAGTAAAACAAGGTAGATGACCGAATTTGGTATAGTCTTAACAAATTCAAGAATTAGATGTGTGTAAATTAGACTGACAACGGTTTAAAATAAAGCGCAACTAGTAAGTGCTAAGAAAACAAATCCTATGATGCATGAATTATGATTATATTTATTTACAAATATCAATGTACGATACAAAATGAGCCTATTATAGGAAAATAAACAAAGCCGATAGCTACAGGAATATTTGAAAACACTAGAGTTACTAAGAAATTTACGAAACCTATGCTCATTTAAAATCTATTTGATGAAATTAATCCTCAATTAAATGTCTGAGGCTAATTTCAAAGGAATAATACGTCTGACAGTTTGAACAAAATAATGGAAATACTATGTACCTATATGAGTAAGTACTTACCTATAGTAAGTGTCCCTTGGATTTTTGATATATTTCTATTACAGGCAAGTAATGTAACGTAAGGAGCTGAAATAGAGTCGTTAATGTTCTAAGAAAAGAGGATGAAATAATAAAAGTAATTAAGTTATTCAATGAAAAAATAAGCAATTATCAGTATAAGTATATGGTAATGACCTTGGAGCAGCGGGCGAGTGTAATAGAATGAGGCTTGGTATCTGGAGGAGTTGACATTTAAAGAGACGTAAGGAATGGTGAACAAAAAATTACTGAGAGGTATTAACTCTTAATGACAATAAATAAAAATGAAAAGATCCTTGTGAATAAAGGGATATTAGAGATAATCGTAAAAGAGAACGTTCGTAAATAATATAAAAGTTAATGAAGAGCTAGACAGACTAAACTCAGATGAGTAAAACTGGAGGAGGTAGAATTAAAAAAAATATTTTATAAATTGCCTGATTAAACCACAAATGATACAAATACATATGTAATTTTAACCCTTCCTACTTATTTCTAGGTTGTCCATAGGGAAGGATTAGAGAAAATTAAAAAGAAGACCTTTAAAAAATGTAAAATACGCCACAGGAGTAATTCAGGTAGATCCAGGCAACTTTGAAGTAAATTATTATTTTGGTAGTAAGATTTCATATATATCCTGCATATATTGCCTATTTGTTGGATTTAAGCCGATTAATTTCTCAAGAAGCACCAGTTTTACTTAACAATCTGATATCTATACAGTACACTTGTTATCATTAACTGAGTATAAACACAGCATTATAAAAGTAATGTTTGTGGCTTCTCTTTTACATAGGATGAATTGAAAACAAGTAAAACCAGCGGTTTGAATGGCTAACTGTGATATTGCTTTCGACCTGAAAAATCCATGTGCTAAATTAAATGGTGACTTTCGCTTTTCGTAGGATAATCTGTGATACGGCACAGTTATTCAATAATGAACTATTTTCGTAAAAATAATGATTGAAATTCAAAACGACACTGGTTGGAAATTTCCAAATTAAATGAATTTTTCTAAAAATGGTTGTCATCTATAATATTTTGCAATCACACGGTGTTATTGTGTTATAAAATTAACTTGGAACGTTTTAGGAGCATCCTTTTTTCGATTTTAATTGAAGTTTACTTTGAAGATTGTTCAGAAGTTTTACTTCATTGAATAATTTTTAAGGTAAAAATCGGGCATTTAGAGCAATGTACTGGTGTCATGGTAAAAAAATGGGCAAACTCATTGGAAATGATAACAATGCCATGAGAAATATTATTCTGCAAAATATTTCTATATTTACCGGCTCCTTCCAGTTACCTACTTGCCTTTTCTAATGTGGGTAACGCAACGTTAAGACTCTATTTTATGATTAAAACTCAACCTCATCAGAGTTTAAGATATGTATTACTATGCATATCTCGTCATAAACATACCTGCTTCAGGAACAAGGAGCGTCTTAAACGAACACCCTATGCATTTTATTTGAAAAAATCTCCAAAATTATTTTCACGTCAACATGTCATAAGCTCAAGACATCCACGACAAACATATTTCCTATGTTTTATTTTTTTGTAGGTTACTTAGCGTGATGTTACTTCTGCCAAGAAGAGGGATGAAGTGAATATGGGAATCATACTTGAGCGAAAACAGGGCACGGAAGAAGTGATACAAAAACAGTTCGCACGCAAGTTAAAAATGGAAAATAATAAAACCTTGACGGCTGGCAGAGTACGGGTCCCCGGGTAGCTTTACATTTACCCAGACGGTAGTATCAAGCTTGCTTGAGGAATTGATGTGATAAAAATATGAAAGAGGGAGGCGGAAAAGATTAAAACAGAAAGGCGGCGGGTATTTGAGGGGAGGGGTTGGGCCACAGGGAGGGAAATACGAGGGTTGGGGGATTGCGGCAGCGAGCGACGGATGACTGTCGATGTAAACGCAATGACGTGGCAAGAGAAGCGCGAGGGAATGACGTCGGCATGAAATGTGGTGTTGTCGGTTACGAGTCTAACGTGAGAGACGGAGGGAGCCGAAAGGGGAGGAAAGAGTAAGTGTGTACGTGATAAAGACGGCGTTCTGGTGGGCATTAAAAGAAGCTGTAAACAAGTCTCGCCTCTGGAAAAGAAGCGTGGGGGAGGCGTGCGGGGCCGTTGCCTACCGAGAAAATTGGAAGAGAGAGGGCATGGAGAGGGTATGGAGAGATTTTGGGGAGTGAGGAAGAAGGTTGAGAGGAAGTTTCTGATATACCCATAGACTGATCCCATCTATGCTCACTCAAAAAAAAGGATTAAATTATCAAAATGATGTAATTAACCGCCTGGCGGGATTCAGAAGACAAATGCTTACCCATTAGCTTAACCTTGGGCGAGTTGAACTATAATTGCCATAAATAGAGGCTTCATACATTTTATGACAATAGATAATATCTTAAACTCAAAGTTTAATTATTTTACCCCTCCACTCAGTACACATTCCTAGGTGGTTTTTATTCAAAATTTTCTGTAATGAAAACTTTAAATAGGAAATCTAATATTTCAGTAAACTCCTAATAATACTCTATAAATAGGCAAAATATCCATATATCTGCTGCAAAAAGTAACTATCAGATTCATACAGACAAAATAAAACTGCAATAATCTTATGGTTTTATTGCAATTGTAACATCAGTAACGGGATATGTAAAATGTAAAGTACATTTCGAATATCCTTCAATCTAGCGGGTGGCACGGTTTTCAACAAATGTCAAGGATAGGATTTCATATAAAAAATAGAAAGTGTCACTTAATTTTAGATTCATGAAATTTGTATTGATTTTAATCGCACATCATATAAGAACTAAAGAGCTAAAAACTAATACACCCGTCAGCGCTCTGGTAAGTATTTTGGCTGAAGTACATTCATATGATGTATACCTCCATGCTTAAACTAAAAATAAAAGAAAAGAAGCTACAGAAAAAAATTTCAGGCTGAGAGACGAGAGTCTCCTAGTGCATTAAATGTTATATGCACAAACTGAAGATAGAAACAAACTACTAGGTCATGTATTTGAATTGAGTTGAACTGGGAAATAAAGTTTCGCGAAGGAGAAATATTAGTTCTCAGATGGCACCGTCATGTCTGGAAACTGTTAGAAAGACATGAAAGCCCAGAGTCTAGTGTTCATGTAAAGGAAATAGGACATACCTATATACCAAAAGATCTGGTCCCTTGAAAGACAAATCTTACGGTGGTATTCATCAAAATAGAATAAATCAAGCCTGATTTTGCTCGTCAAAGGCCTTTGAGGAAGAAATAAATTCTCAATAGAGGTACGATAATTGGTATGCTGATTTGAACTGTTCCACACATTAACATAGAAAGTGGAAATGAAGAATTATGCCATGAAAATAATACTTGTAGGAAATGGAAAATTTCCAGTTAATACGAGTTTGTGTAACATTCTATCCTGAAGTGTTTTTCAAAAGCTGATTTCTTCTGAGCTAGGAACTGATTTGGAGCCACATAAGATTCATTATCCTAACAGGTATTTAAACGGTATTATATTAATTATTATTACTGCTTTACTGTATAGGTAGTAAATGAATAGAGCCTTTCCAACGAACTCCATTTATGAACTCCTAATTTAATATTTGACTATAATTTTCTCTTTCTCAAAATTTGCATTTGCATAACCTTTGTTTTGCCAACATTTATTCTGAACACATATCTCTTGTACGGAATTTTTAATGCACAACAATGCGCGCACCCCCTTGGCTGACTGCCAAACTAAAGTTTGATCATCCGCAATCGTAACTGATTTCATGAATAACCGACTTTCTTACTTCGTTTTTCCCTTGCCTCTTCAACCATTTCCTCTACATATACGTTGCATGGCTCCGGTGGTAATAGACTCCTCTCTTCCTAACAAATCACATCCCGACTCTCCATCCGTTACCCGCATCTGAGCAGTCTGCGACATATACGTGTTGTGCAAAAGCCTCTTATCCTTCCAATATACTAGTTTCTGTAATTTACCCATTTGTTTTATCAATTTCACTCAAATGAATGCTTTTCCGAAATTAATGAATTAATGAAAACATCCTTATTTTATTCTTTGTTCCTTTCTCAAAGTGCCCTCATTGCTAATATGGCATCACGCATGTCTCTCCGATTCCTGACACTAAACTGATCATCCCCTAAGTAATCATTCACCATACTCTACATCCTCTTATTGATTATCCTGAGAACCACTTTAGCAGCGAGCAAAATCAAGTTTACCATTCCATAGTTCTCACACATAGCTACCGTTCCCTTTTTTCGGAATAGGAACCAACTAATCTGATTAAATCTTCTGGCTAGCTACGAATTAGTCCATAAAAACTCTTCCTCCCACGTTTGCCTAAACCTTCAAGTACATAGTTCTGTGGGAATACTTTGTAAACCCACGGTCTTATTTCAATTTCATTAATGCCTTTCTATCCCGCCATCAAAAATGCCATCACCGAAGCCGTTATTATCTACGTTATATACCCTTCCCATGACTAAGCTTCTTGATCTAATATGTTTACAATATAGTGACTCTGTATATTCTTTCCATCTTCCATGAATGTTTACATTCAGTTGATGATTTTCCTGATTATTTTAATATAGCATGGGCTCTTCTTGTCAGTACTTTCATCTCCCAGTATGTTGCACAACTTTTATCACCCTTCCTATGCAAAATAATTTGCAGATATGGAATTAAATAAAAATGTACACATGCAGAATATTATCCCAAGCTGAAGAAACCCATTATTTTTAACATTAAGAAAAATATCAAGATGGATTGAAAACTTCTTTTATTTGGAAAACCAATTCGCTTTCCATATTAATAAGCTATGGGATATCATGAAGGAGATTTGAGAGTAAAATTGCTGATCATTGTAACAATAAAAACATTTGACTTTACTTCCCAGCTTTTCATACGTATTTAAGAGGAAAATGTTTTCCAATACTGGCACATTAATGTATAAACCAAAGGTATAACAATTTGAGATGTAAGCCTTTTCCGATACACTAATTGCGAAAGTAGGATGCATATTGCAAAACGGCTCTGCATCGCATGTTGACAACGGTGGTATCTTTATTTCTATCCACGAGATGTTAAAAAAGTATTACAGTTCTTTTATTGCAGAGTGATGATTGAAGTACATGCTAATTGAATTAGTTATACCCATTTTCCTGTTCTATTTTCCTTTGCTTGATTAACGTGATGGAATGAGAATTCCTGGGGCGAGAAAAACATTCGGAAACTTAGCCAAACCGCCGCTACGAAAACATGCCCATAATCAGCAATGGAAATAATATTTTTTAATTTAGCAACCTGGAAATAAACAAGAGATGTGCAACGATGCAGAAATAAAATTGAATTTTGAATATTTAGGATCGCTGATAACTTTAAAATTACCCATTCTAACAAATATTTTGTAAAGTTTTAATATTTTTTTCGTACCACAGGAAATACTAGTAACCACTGTAAGAAGATTAGATTAGTTAAATTAATGAATTTTGTTTCCTTTAATTTAATAATCGAGAGGAAAATTTACGTTTTAGTTATTTTAGCAGAATGTTTAATTATGGAACTCAACTCTAAACCTGTGTTTAATTATTTCTAAAGCACAATAAATGTAATTTTCCACTATCATTTATCCATTGTTATTTCACCCAATATATATATATATATATATATATATATATATATATATATATATATATATATGCACATTATTTCATTAATACTGTTTGTTATCGACAGAACTCTTATGGGAAAAATACTTTTGTTACCAAATTTATTTTCATGAGGCTCGTAAATTGTTAATGAAAATAGACATACATAAATATGGGCCCATTTCTTAGTTCCGAACATCTGAACCATGTTACTGTTTTTAATAGTTATTAGGTACCTTGCGTTAAACTCTGTCATATTTATCATTGCGTGATAATGCTTGAGCATCTGATATGGAATTAAAAAAATAGAAAAGTTTACCCATGCAATATTTTGAAATTATTTTATGAAAGTTGAGCTAATAATTGGGGGAAGTGTGCTTGACACATCAAACTTGCTCTAATTCTGCAATTCTTTTTCTGCGATATGTTTCACTGAAGTTCATTCGCGAGAGAAAATTAGGTGTATTTTCTTATGAGTGCAAGCAAAGGGCTATACTTGCTCTAAACAACGATCGCTTGATTTGACACCATCAACGCTCAATGTTATAGCCAACGGCTCCGGGAAAATATAATGAAAAATCTATTTCCCCCCCGGACCGAGATTATCAATTCAGATGGAGACGAAAATAAAAGGGACATACGAAGATTCCGCCGCTAAAATGAATTTTAAATTTTTTCCATGACCCGGGAAATGACGGCCTGTCCGATGCAAAAACTATCAGCGTGGATTGGAGCCATGGATCGGTTAAAAGACTTTTTCTCTCGACCCTCTCTTTCACTCTTCTCCAAAGAATTACGTTCCCAGAGGGAACGAAATGAGAAAAGGGGAGAGGGTTGGAGGAGAAGGAACGGGAAGTTCGGAGGAAAAATAAGACGATCGGTGACTTTTCAGATGGCTCAAGTTTGAAATAAGGCAACGGGACTTAAGAGAGAGGGGTGAAAGTGATTGAGGAAGAAGAGTGGGATTAAGGAGTCCGAAATAAGGACGGCACTGTAGAGATGGGTGGGGTGGAAAGACTGCGGGTGATATGAAGGCCGCGAGGGAGACAGGCAAATGAAGTAGTCCAGCGGAAGAAATGAGAAACCAAAGGGGAAAAATAAAGGGTTGGAACGCCTTCAAGCCGATTGACAGTTTTGAAATTGTAGAAACAATGGGGGAGGGGGAATTGAACGCTGACGTGGGGATGGGATGTTGGGAAAATTATCTAGGAATGTCCTTTGGGAAAACATATTCCACGAAGTTGTAAAGACAGGCCACCATCAGCACAAATTGGATTTAATTGAAGGCAAACAAGAAAGGGAGGGGCAGGAAATTGAGATCAGGTTGGCATTTTCCCCCTTACACGGTTATTGAAGTTGGCGTTAATGGAGAAAAAATGAATAAGAAATTTTCCTTGGACTAGGATTTTGGGAAAATCGCTAATAACTTACCAAACTATAAACCAGCAGTAATCATTTATGAAAAGGGAATATTTTTTACCAAAATTATTAAGCACAAGTTCTTTTGGCTATATTTTATGTTTTTAACATTTTGTATCTTTTATAGTTATAAATTCTCCTTGGATGACTGGTTCATATTTCTTTGAAAGTCAATGATTACGTGTAAAGATACGAAAGGCTCGAAGACAGTATTTTATCATTAAAAACAGATAAGTGGCTTCTATTTTAAGATCGTTCATTAGTATTAGCCTAAAGGTTTAGGGTTAGTTATGATGGAATATGGGACTACGTACTACTGTTCTCATAAGTTCTCTCTCGCGTGATAAAAATATCCTTAGATGCTACACTACAAATTAAAATTACTTGTTCTTTATCTAAATAATATGAAACCAACTTTTGTATCCTAAATTAATGTTGTATAAACCTTTTCTAGTTTTTAGAACATCAATAAAGAAAGAGGAACCCAAATTTCAAAATCTAAGACCTAATGAAAAACTCTCTATTTAATTATGTTAATTTTTTCAATATTAAATTCATATTTCCTGAGATGAGTGAAGTGATTTTTTTAGAACCTTATATATGTTATCTTTAGAACCTTATAGAACCTTTTAGAACCTTATATATTTTATCTCTTCTGTTTTAATGTGTTCGTATGTAATTTTCGTTGTAGAGTTATCTTTGACCTAAACTGACCGTTGCCACCAGGAAATTTGCCTAATTGCAACGTAATTGTGTAAATAAATAATAAATAAATAAATGGGGCAATGGGAAATTAATAGATAATCATATGCTTCAGTATATAAATAATCTTAAGTAACACCATGTTAGGTACATGCTGCTTAAGAGGTTTTACTCAATAGTTCTCTTATATGCAGATAAAAATAATTTTTTTCGGTGTAAGCTACTCAAATTTATTTCGTGTTCAAGGGTAGCTTAGAATGATTCGATTAAGCATGAATATGTTGCAACTTTTACTAGCATTTTCGCGGTAAATATGAGCAAAAATCCGTTAAGCCAGGCTTATTCTAGCTCATACATTTAGGTACTCGTATTCCAATATCAGTAGAAAGGGATTGAGCTGCTTGGTGCCATTTCTCCGAACTAAATAAACAAAATAAAACGGAGAAAAGAAGCGGTTCCCCGTAATGTGGAAAATGACCTGCCAAAATAAAGTCAGTAGTGGTTATGGGAATTATCGCAGGAAACGACAACGGATGAGGACGATTCACGAAAATTTGGAGCGGGATAGAGGAGACGGAGATAAAGGGAATGTTCGGAAACCTTTTGAATTCCGAAAATATCCAACCAGTTTCCTACCTCCCACCACTCTCTCTTCCATTCCAAAAAAAAATATGGATCTCTCCTATCTCTCTTGCCCTAGATGTAGAACGGAAGCAAACTCCATGAGCATGAAATTATATGAGAATGGTCTATGAGAGCAGAGAGACCAATCCCTTGGTTGCCGTGACAACGACTGGCGATGCGTATTCAAAAATTTGCATGAGTCACAGCAAAAAACCATAGGGAACGTTTCCGTGGTAGTGAACGCTCCCTGAGAATCCAAATGTCTTCAAGCATTGCCTTCCGTTTTTGCTGCGGTGGCAGGAACCCACGCGAGGCTTTGCGACGCTGGGAGGGCACCGCACTTGTGGACTGCACCGCTTTTTAGCTAGATACTGGAGGTCAAATCTCGTGAAGGATGACCGTATTCACCCACCGCTACGGCGGTAACAGCTAATATTTACTTTCTTCCCACAGGCATGATGGAGCGTGCTACAGTCCGGAAGCGCAGCTTGAAGTTTGAGAACTCGGGTTTTGTTTTGACTAGAACACATAGAGAATATATGTCCGTAAACCAAAGTTCTCAGTTTTATCAATTGACGGCAACAGTCTTAGAAAACATATTACACCTTAGTGGCATCTAATTGGGACATGATTGGACCATCAACGTCAATGTCCCGCTTGTCAAGGTATGGAAACCAATTATTGAAATTTTTGAAATACAGTTTACGCAAGTTGTCACTGTCTCTCACCGGATTCTATCTGCAAATATATCTAAACGCAAACTAACTCCAGGTTCACGGAAAACTTTTTCCATTACTGTTTTTGAAGTTTTAAGGGCCTAGACAAAGCCGGTATTTCGTGCGAGGAATATTACACCAGTAGACTCTCGTAAGAGTGCCGGAATAATCATACGAAAAAGCATAATGGTGGAAATCAGGATTTAAATAGCCCCTGTAAAAGAAACAAATGAAGGATCGAGTAGAACTGTGTTTTTTTTCTATATCCACTTTAAGATCGAAATAATTTTATCTTTTTGGAAACGCGAGAACACACTAATGTTGAGGTAACACTTTCGTATCCTACTTTCAAAAATGTATAATAAAATACCTTATTTTCTCTAAAATACTTCAAACTCCTACTGTAAATTACATCAATACGCATTGATATTAAAAGTAAGAATACGTTATTGAAGTAGACTATGAAATTGGAAAGCTCAGAATCACAATAGAAAGTACTCAATGACTTAGAAAATAACGGATGTAATGAATACAAAAATAGTTTTGGGAAACATTATGGCTGAAAAATAACATTGTTAACACAGAAAGGATTCAGAAGAAGATTGAATTGAATAGATTCGTTTAATATAGAAATAAAAATTGATTTTCTAAGCAGAAGAGGTCAATCAAATCAAAATCAACAATTAAAAATCTCGTATTAAGTTTTGAAAATGAGAGGAAATGCCTACGTGGAACATACATAGGTTGAGGAACAGGAAGCGTATGGGTGGCACCGTTTCAGTATCAACAAAGAAAGGTATCCGAATACATTCTTTTCTTTATCTTATTCCTATCATTATTCTATTCTTATTCTATCTTTATCTTATCTCATTCTTATCATCATCCGAGCGCATTCTTTTCTTCTTCGACTTCAGAAAGAAATGACAATAAATAGAACTAGAACCGCCAATTAATAATATTACTGCAAAATTGTTAAAGAAGTAAAACTCTTATGCAGACCTTGTTCGAAATCAACAGAAATTATTCTGCAAAAGTAAGCGCAGTGGGAGAAGAATCACCTTGGCGAGTTGTAAGCAGAGGTGCAAGACTACCTAGCTTGATGAAATAGGCTCAAATGAACAACTGAAACGAAGTCGATAGAGAAACCAGCATTGCTCATTTTATGTATTATAGTAGACGTGTCAAAGTTTACGGTAAATATTACACGACGAAGAAAATGCTAAATTCAAACAGTGAATCAGAGGATTGCGCAACTCTTTCGGAAGGTTACTGGATGAATACCTTATATATTTAAGATTGGCAATGGCAATTTGAAAGTAAATACATCCTTATGAATCGGAAAAGTTGCCGAAACCGCAGTCTCATCTCACACATGGAAAAACCGAAGCCATTCACGTATTTGAAAATGTTTGTGTGCCAAACTGTGGATAAAGTAAGTGATATAAAGAAAAAAAACTAAAAATTCAAAAAAAAAACTTTCGCAAATACTGATTTAATGAGAGATTGATCAAGGATTTGGACCTTTATTGGAAGTTATGTACCTGAGGAATGAGGAGCGTCACAGATTGGAGGTTTTTGGAGATATTATTTTGGTTTAAGATTGATAAAATAAGCTGGGTAATTAGGGAGACAAAATAAGGTGTTAGATATAGCGGTGGAGAGTGATATTCTGAAAAGGAAAAAAAAGTGGATGAGTCGAAGTTTGAAAGGCAATGGTTCGCTAAATCCTCTTATGCAAGAGAAGCAGGTTGATAAGTCGGAAATAATAAGTTTTACGGACGGGATGAATGGTCGCTAAAGCTAGTGAAAAAGGGAAAAATCAGGTGCTGTAGGGCAATTGTTATAATGAAGTGAATAGTGGCAGTGAAAACTTCGGTTGCAGTTTTTAAAGGTCATGGATGAAGTTTAATAGGGCTTGAAACCCTGAAAAATCAATACGCATGCTGTGCTATCATTCTTATTAAAGTTCAATTTTGTTGTATGTACACCTATATATAATAGTTTCATATACGTACATATACATATATACATATATATATATATATATATATATATATATATATATATATATACACACATATATACATATATATATACACATATATACATATATATATATATATATACATATATATATATATATATATATATATATATATATATATATATATATATATATATATATATATATATATATATATATATAGTACTGTCTGAAGTACTGAATATATTCAGTACTTCACACACACACATTCAAACACGGAATCCCGCCAAACGGCGAACAAATATTCATTTACATAGAAACAGATAAAAGGGGTAGGAACACACATAAAGGACAAACAGAGGAGAAGTGGGGAAGGCGGAATCAGGCTGATCACGAGTGTAAAAATAATTCCTTGACCGGGACTTGAACTCCGGATCTTGAACTCTATAATGGTTAACTCCCTTAATACGACTAAAAAGCTTATTGGTGCTTACATATTATTTGAACCATGCGTCTTCACACGCTATATTAATAATAGATGTACTTATTTATAGATATTAAAATTAGATACATTTATATTCATAGATATTAACTAATTGTTATAAAGATAAAATAAAGCGAATACTAACAAAACTAAGTTACTATTTAAGTAGCTCAAATAAGTGTTAAAAGATATTAACAGAGGAATAAAATGGATCAAAAAAGGGTAACCATAGGGAGAACGGTTAGTAGACTTGCGAAGTGTGCGCAAGTGGGTTGTACTGGAACGTACACATGCTGTAAGAGCAAACACAACGAAGTGCAAATTGGTGTCGTCTTTCAACGCGGTGTTGCATTTACTCTGGCCGAGCGTCACTGAGGATTGTTTAGGTATGTTTTCTATTTTCGTAGAATTTAATGGGAATAAAGAAAATCCAACAGAAATATCTACCTTAGGAAAAATAAGTTGCCTTTGATTTTGATGACAGTGGATACAAGAATGATGAATTCTCCGAAGTGATATTCGTAGATAAACGGTATGTAATTGCAGTTGTTAATTAGAGTTGATTAAATTTAACATTGTTCCTAAGAATTACTCCTTTATTATTATGCTCATCTAAAATAAATTTTGCTATTATGCTAACTGCGCCATGAATACCGAAATAAATCAACACAATCTTCTCAATATACACGCACAAGACGAAGAAATAATATGTGAAATATGATTCCGTGTCAAATATTTTTATTGAAATTTAAAGGATTTCTTTCATTTACCTAGTATAGAACAATGCATAGTTTGGTGTATTTGTCACACTAAGACAACGTCTAGACAATAATAATATAACATTATTATTATTAACTTTAAATTGGAAGCCTTCCCGCTTTAAATATCTGCCATCATTATTTTGCATTTGAGAAACCAATAGTCATCTTTGTGCTATGGCTGAAAGTAAGACTAGTCTCTTCGTAACAGCTTCGATCCTTAGCTTAAAATACATGTTAATACACACCAAATAAAAACGGAAGTGTTTTTAAATGAGATGGGATGAAGGTAACGGATTAACAGAAGAATAATACGGGGTCAACGTTTAAGAAATTCTGAATAATTTATCCCTTTCAAATGCAAAATACGACAATTAAATTTAAAAAAATTAAGAAGAGACATTTTAACCGTAAATCATTTCTTATTACCCCACTTCACCCCAAAACATGGTAGCATCTAAATCACTCGGCCATGCAACTCATTCTTATCCCCAGTCAACTTTTTCTGGGATCCCCGTGCGCATTGCCCCGCGAAGAACAACCAGAGCGAATCTGGAGAAGTGTGGGTAGAATGGGGGGAGGAATAAGCAGGGCCAAGGGAACGCAATCGAAAAACAAAGGTCGAGCCAAGGAACTGAGGAAGGATAAGAGGAGAGGCCTAAGGAGGGCCGAAAATAGAGTATGCGCGCCGTGGGTGAGAGAGGGAAGAGGAAGGCACGGGGATTTGGCCCGGGAGGGGATAGAGCTGAGTGGGGGAGGGGAGAAGGGGTGGTGCGAGAGGGAGGCGGGAAAGAAAGGGATTTTATCGTTGCTGCCCCCGAAGTGACCGCCCCCGGGAGGGGATCAGGTGTGCTCTGGAGGCCGCTACTAAGAGAAAGGGTCAGGGCAATAGATTCGACGGAGTGGCGTCGGGGCCTTGTGGAGGGGGGTGAAAGGGGGGGGGGGCGGGATGGGATATTTGATGGGATGGGGGAGATTGAACTACGCTACGGACGGTCGGTGGGTAGGCTGTAGTGGGCGGGAGGGGGGAGGGGAAAATGCCGTCACCTCGAACGCTCACGGCTAGGCTGAAAGGAAAGCATCTACGCCTACGTCCTTTCTGCGGAATGGGGAGTTGGGTGTTCCTGCGCCAAAGCGGAATTTCTCTGGGGGATAACCCGGGGGAGCGCGAGCACCTACTTTGCGTACTAATGCGCACGCATTGAATAAATATTTATTCGAAAGCCGACGAAGTCACAGATGATATAGGAATCGGGACGTTTACAATGGTAAGAAGTACTTACCAAGCTGAGTTTACCACAATCACACTTGATATCATGAAAGTATCTGAAATTCACTAAGAAAATAATAAAACTGACGTATTATTCTTTTCCACAGCAATTCTTTTCGATTTATCGATGGAATTCTGTAACATTAGATCTAAATTTGTGTCTAAACTATTCTATTCTATTTAGCATCTGAGTTACTTTTGAAAAACTTATTATATTTAGCTAAATAACAAGGTAGATTAATTTTATAATATAAACTCATTGACAATAGAAATATAGACGTTAGCAAAAAAGGTGCCGGAAATGTTAAGATGTTTCATGGATTAACTATCAAGATTATACCAGTACATTATTGTACATTACTATATCGTATGATTATTGAAAGGTACTATATATATTCTGGAACATTCAGTTCTCCAAAGAGAAAGAGAGTTTTACTCTCTTGTATTGAGTTTTTGTTTCAAGTTAAATCTCGCTAGGTGTATACTCCACACATGGTTCAGGAGTATCCTAAACATATATGCTTCTTAATTACGGTGTTCAAAGATGCAAACATTGCCGAATATGTTACCTAAATAGGTAGTGTTTCATTGTTTCATACCACAAAAGGGACGATAAGAAAGAACTCTGGAATACACGTATACCTATTAACAAAAAAAGAGGTTGGAAAATAAGTCACAGGAATAGTGTACTTTCCAATGGAAGATGCAGTGCAGCTGAAATGCCCCCTCATCAATGCCTCAGCGCCAGTGACAGTGAAAAATGCAGAAAAAGGAATTTAATACGAGTTGCGAGTCTGTGTTCACGTGGAGTTTGCACCCGGAATAGCCAATTCCATTATGAATGATAGCATTTATCTAGAAGTTGTGTTTTTGGTGACGGATATATGCATTTCCAAGGACAGGTTGAATTTTATCAAAAATTATCAATGAAAAGAGAAACATTTTGACGTAACAGCAAGGAGCTACGCATGGGTATTTTTCTACTAACATGTGAAATGCATCGCCACGAAGGCTCTAAGGGGTATAATTTTAAATAATAAAAAAAAATAAAATACAGAGATTATAGTAATAAATGCAACACAATAAATATGTTTTCATTAAATAAGAGAAATATTAATGCAAAATTTGTAACTTTAACCCTGCTTTCATTTTTGAATGATACTCCTACTACTCAAAATTGGCTAAGATATTTTGGCAACTCTTTAAGGGCTTTTCAAGGTAAAAGACTGAATTTGGAGTCTAAATTTGTCTATTATATTTGATTATAAATGCAAAATATTTTCCTTCTACATTTACTATACTGAATACATCAATTCCTATGAAAACTAAAGGATTTTCCCTTAACTATTACATAGCTTATGGGAATTAGTTCTGGCATATGAGTACTGTTTTTTGTAAAATATGCATGGAAATTATTTCTTTTAAGAAACATAAATTATCAGTTATCATTGATCTCATAAACTTAAGAGTCATTCCGTTCCAACCAAGAGGAAATCACTTCAACAATGATAACCTCGACGAACATATCTCGCTTGCTACGCTGGGTAATGAAAGCCTAAGTGACAGGTAGAGATGGTGGCCCCACAGCGGGCGGGCGAAACGCTGAAATACGAGTCGGCTGGCGAAATGGGTGTAGGTGGGAGAAACGTGAGCCCAGGAGCCAGCGAGAGCAGAGGAGGGAAACGTGACAATATGGCCTATGAATTCCCATGAGGATAGGCAAATAGGAAAAGAGGGAAATCGGAGGGATTTAGTGTGCACTCGCGAGCAATTGCGGGGGAGCCACGAAATTCCACCCATGCAATATGAGCAGCTGCAGCGGCGCACAGACTCGGGGAGTGAGTTTTGGTCGCGTGATTCGTACATAACTTAGCCGGATTGCCCCTTTCCTGATCCCCCGCGCATGAAAATCACGACGTGCCTTGCCTCTCTTTCTTTTTGCGGTGACTGCCAACACTTTTTTCTCCTCGTTTGCTTTTCTTCCCTCTTTTACTCTCCCTGAAGACCTTGGAGTTGTTTTTCTGAGACTCGCAAAGTGTGCCTAAACCTGCCTAACCCAACAGCCAACCAGTTTTATACGTCCATCTGGGTGTTTTGCCCATGTATGCCTCTCTATGGGATCCTTATTTGGAGTTTAAGGTCTAAAAGCAAAGGATTAGTTATCTTTAATATTTTTCATCAAGAACTAGCCATAGTTCTAGGGAAGTATGTAATTTCTGGTCCATGAAATTAATTTTTAAGCGTCGTAAAATACGATGATAGGTAAACGCATTGTGTACATCTTGTCAATAAAATCCAACATTTTTCTTAAGAGGCAGATGCTAAATAAGTTCAAAACATGCTTGCATTTTAATATATGTTAAATTATAACATTTTTATTGAAAAATACATAGTAAAATAAAATCACAGACATCAAAACAGGACAATAGATTTTTAGGCAATACTGGAATATCTTTTGAAAGAGCGAAAGCATTTTGAATCAAACGACATTTTTAGAATATCTTATTTTTGAATATGCGCAGAAGATGAAAATTTATGAGAACCACCAAAATAATTCCACTTCTTTGGGGTAACTGATTTGATGAATAATGAAACTCCCACCATTACTAGTAAAAGTCTCCGCAGCATGTGGGACGAATCACCAAAAAAGAAAAAGATCCTTAGCGGAATGAGGGAAAAAGGAGGAAATATTTAAAATATATTTCACATAGATAGAAGAAAATTAGATGTAATAAGAATTTCCAAAGAGGATAATTAACCTTGGCTGAAGTTAAAGTTACAGATAAAACTGACGATGATAATTTTAATAATCAATGACGTAATAACAATGATTATAAGCTACCAATGACAAGTTATAAAACAAAGACGGGTTGATTAAAATTTGAGAATTTTTCGGTTCAACCTTGCGTATGATAATATCATCTTTTTAATTTTTTATGGTTTAGTGGAAAGAATCAGTATGATAATTTCAATTTGAAATTTTTGAAAGAGTATTTCAATCGATTATTTTCATTATTGGTTGAAATTATTTTTCTGGAAGTATTTCTTAGAAAAAAATATTTTATTAACTCAGAGTTAAGTGATAAATATAAAAAATAAATCTATTTTATTGGATATGTAAGTATATTTTAATATACACTAAATAAATGAATATTTTATTGATGTGAAACAAATAAATATTTATTAAGTTTGAAATTTTTGTTTTACCCCGAGGTCATATTAAGCTCATATCTTAAACACTCGCGCGTAAATTTTTGTAAATACTGCAATATACGTTTCAGTTTTCCGAGAAAAAATAATTCCGTAGGGAATTGAAATAATAAATGAACTTCTTGACATCGATACTAATTGGAATAAAGATAATTAAATAAAAAACTACTTATATATTTTAAACATAAACGTAATCCATTTCACACGGCTGATATCATACATTTTTAGAAATTACATGCATAATCGAGAAAGTCTGGTTCTAAGTCCGAAGATAGAAATTAAATTTTAAAAATGTAAATACAAAGTTTCAATTTTTAGAAGAACAGATTAATTCAAGACATTCGAAATGACATTAGGAAAATGTAATATAACTTCAAATAACATTTACGTTTTCATTAAATTTTAAAAATAAATAAGAATCGACTAATTGGCCCTTAAAATTCAATAAGTCGAGGAGCACCGTGCACAAATGAGATAAAATGAAACAGAATGATGTAATTAAATCAGTAATGAATGGTTTGAATTTTTATGGATAACTAACGCTCTCAGAATAATATTTTTCAAAGGAAAGCAGAGCGCCTTCACAATGAAATATTAAAATCTCTTATAGCTTGTGTTCATATTCTAGCCAAAGGGTAGTGATACAATTTTAAATAATAATAGCCATTGATGCAATTAATTGAAACAAAAATAAATATTCTTTTTTGAAGTTTCAAGGTACTCAATTTTCTCGGAGAAACTGAAAACGTGGTTTCAAAGTCAAAATGAAAATTTAAGTATTTTACCTAAACTCACAATGAGTACATTTTTCATACCCCTACATATTTCCGCAATGCAGAAAGGTACCGGAACCGACTTCAAGGAAATTCAGGAATACACAAATTTTCCGAAAGTTATTTAACTCTTTGGAAACAAATAATGCAGAATAGCTCACAATGACATTGCCTTTCACATTTAGGGTGTGTTAATAATTCCCAATCACATGTTTAGAAAGATGTAATAATTTTGGATTTCCGCACAATGAGGAAACAGCGAGACACCGATTTAGCATTCGCTTTATTACCTTGTCTAAGGGTAGTATAATTCGTCAAACAAAAATTAAAATAGGTGGAAAATGTTTTATATGAACAAAAACGTCTTGGTTAGTCTAAGGATAAATCAATTTATAAAATCGCAAACATTGAGCACGACAGTGCTGCCAATTCAGTCGATGCACCGACAGGTATACAAATAGGAGACCATATAAGAGACTGTAGCTTGATCGACTTCTATCAAGTGTTCCCTATCCTAAATCTGTTAGAGATTTTTTTTTTATTTTGACCACAGACTGGAGAGCGGTGGATCGGATGATTTTGAGTTCGCTTTGCGGCAGGGAGTGGAGTGAAACGGGGGTGTTAGAGCGACGGGTGGTGGCAACGGTATGTAAGAGAGACCGGAAGAAATTCGTTGCTGTAGAGACAGGGGATGAGACATTGCCAATGTTCGTCCGTCTCTCGACGGGATATGAAAGTTGCTTGGCACTAGCTTTTCACTCCTTTCAACTTGTTATGCTCTTTCACTTTTATTTGCCCATCCTTTCACATCCTGCCTCAACCCCGGCCATTCGTGTGGCTTCACAACCTTCCCTCCCTTTACACTCCCTCGTCGTAAATTTCCCTGTATCACAAATCCTGTTGTACAGTGAAGGAGAAGCGAAGGGTGGTCTGGGACCCCTCCCAAGGAGGAGAGGTGGGCATGTATCGGGAGAGTTTCCAGAAGGGAGGAAGTCGTAGGACGTGTGGAAAAGGCGAGGGGAGGGAGAGAAGAGAATTTCGAGCATGGAGGAATCGAGTCGGAAATGAAAAGGTCGAGGAAACGGAAGATGGGAAGAAAATTGAAGTCGAGGGCCTATTAGGTTTTGAAGTTGGAAATGAGAGAAGCAAAAGGGGGGTGAAGAATCTGTCGCAGAAATGCAATGTACAGGGATACACTGAATTAACACGTAATCCATGAGAACTACTAAACGAACTTATTTAATAATATGGGTGTAAATGCAATTTTGATGGATTCGGAATTTAAGTCAAATGAAAGTCTCCTTGAGGAGGAAATTCGAGATAAAAATGACTCCATAAATTTGCTACGGTGTTTAAAAATCACCAGGGTTTCAAATTTTCAGCCATATCAAAGAACCCTAAAACAATTAAATGCTTGAATTATAAAACAGAACCAGTGAAGCAGAAAATACCTTAATAAAGATTATAACATGAATTTCCCTCCCACGATAATACCATCTTATTCATATTTTCAGTCTTGGAAATTGCATGGAAATTAATGTTTGGAAGTAAGATTATTTTATTTTCATACTAATATTTCCATGTTGATATTGGTATTTTTAAGTAAGAAGTGGTGCCATCGCGACGCGTCATGCCCGGAAAATTTCTTATTTTATTTACGTTTAACGTGATTAAACAGTTTTAAGCAATACAGTGTATGAATGAGGTTTTATTGATTGCTGCATAAAGAATAATTGCCACGAAAAGATTTTAAGAAATAATTTACGCTAAAGTTTCTAACCACAACTGGGGAAAATACAACATTTTGAGATAGTGCATTTGAATTTCTTACTGAGGCCGTTGGCTAAAAATTCCATTACTTCATTATCATGTTGCATGTTATGATTCTATCATTTTAATACAAATTACAATGTTTTTAATTATTCATCTTTTGTAATCTTAAGTAATTTTTGGAATGATACAAATATCATGATGACAGATATTAATAATGCAAATTTACATAGAACTCATAACCTAGTTGTGTTTTAAACTATAAAACAATATAGATAAAATTATTTTCAACTGGAAAACAAGAACATAATGTTTCTAAAACGATTACCAAACAATTTTACATTCCTATATTTGTTCCTGAATGAAATGATAAACATGGTTACTACATTCTCTTACTGATTATCTGATCAATAAAGTTGCCAGAAGAGCGATGATAAATGAGTATTGTTTCCTTTAAATTCCGTTGTCTTACTCATTCTTAATCATTAAATCTTCAAAATACGTGTATGTATAAAATCGTCAAGCTGGCCGTTTAATTTGAAAAAGAGTTTAAGTGTATCTTTTGATTAGAGCATATTACTTTTTAACTTAAAATGGTATTAAGCGCAAAATAAAATCGAACCTAAAATAAAATTATATGCATTCAAATTATTAGAAAATGAAAAGCATCGTTTTTCAAACAGAATAAAAATGCGAGAGCGATGAAAGATAAAAGCTTGCGCCACAATATCGTCCTAAAAAATTTAGATGTAGGATAGTGGGAGATAATCGAATAGAGATTCTTTGTAGCGATGAATGTTTCATGAACTGACCCAAGAGTATAGTTGCAAAATGTAATCTTTATATTTCAAATACTATGCATATCTAGTTAAAAGGATTTTACTTGAATTTTCCTTGGATTTTCACGAACGTGTATGGTCATAGTTTTAGCATGCTTAGTGAGTTTTATTTCGATAACCCTGGAGATAAAACTTACTGCCCTGCGTATAAAAAACTTAGATTTTTTTATTCCAACGACTGCAAACATGGTTTTATGACTATAACTCTGGACATTTGGAAAGTTGAAAGAAGAACGTGAATCATGCTAGCGACTGCTAACACAATTACATGGGGAAATATGAAAGAAGGAAGGTAAGCGATATAAGAAATAAAAAAAACTAGGGAAACGTTAATTCGAGAATATTAATATGACTATCAGGTGCAGACCGAAGAAAAAATATAATTAATTTTAAAACAAGTGTTAATTTTTGGTGTGTCACATGTGAAACCAACTCGGAAAGAGAGGCCCGGCCGAGGAAATGAACTGTCAAATTTCATGGAGAATTGGTCGAAGAGATATGAAAAGTTTCATGGTACAAAATGATAAAAAATAAATAAAAGTCGAAACGAGAGAGAGCAATAAAAGAAAAAAAATCAGACACGGAATTTGGAAGAGGAAGTCGAAGAGAGAGAGAAGGAAGGAGAGTAACAAAGGGCGAAAGTACGATATGATGGAGGAGCTAAAACTGCGGAAGGGGTAGACGGAAAGGCGTGTGTGGAAGGCGGAAGGAGTTGACGCTTGATGAGAGAGAATTGGAATGGAGCAGCAAAAGGGACGGGGCCATGGAAAAAGGGCGGAAGAGCCGTGTAGGTCGCACGGAAGCAAAAGAGGAAGAGGAAGAGAATAGGACTGAGGGAGACAGAGAGAGTGAGGGAGAAAGAGAAGAAAGGAAGAGTTTGGCGGGGAAGGAACTGCGCCACGGAGGAGGGGGAGAGTTTGGGTGGAGGAGACGGCGGGGAAAGGTTGGGGGGGAGGGAGACGTATAGATTTGCTGAATATTTTATCACCAATCGCTACCCACTGTCGAGCTGGAAGCGAAGGAGAAGGAGAGGCGTGGAGGAAGGAGAGGAGGGCGAGACGAAGGGACCCCTGCGTGCTCAGACTCGGAAGCACGCTTTGAGACCGTGTTTTGTTACTTTGTTTGACATTGCACCAGGACACGCGGGCGGCCTCAAGGCAGCAAGAGAGATGGAGAGAGGGAGAGAGAAGGAGAGAAAACGAAGGACTTCGCCTTCGTCTTAAGAGCTGAGAAATCCGTTGGGATTTTGTCGAGACAGTAGAAGAGAATTGATTTTATTTTTAAAACGCTTTCCTCCCTCCACCCACTTTTTTTCTCTCTTTCTAGTTGCCCCGGGTGCTTGAAAGACATAAATAAAAAATTTTTTTGAAAGTTCTTTTGTGCGGTGACAGTGCGCTAATTTATGTCATTCGTCGTTTCCCCGTCAATGGGACACTTCAAAAGAATGCCCTACAAAAGAATTCTCAGTTTTTACCTTCCTTTGTGAAACCAATATAGCCGTGCTTAAATAATTTCTCCGCGTTAACATTTATTAAATCCCCCAAGGGATAAGTTTTCATGTTACATTAGCGACTATAGAGATACACCAAGTTACACTGATTCCTTTTAGATAATACATATTAAGGTATAAGTTAATTTGTTTACTTATAATAATGTTGGCATAGGGATATTTTCCCATTAAAAAAAATAAATGTTTCAGGCAGGGGACAAAAGGTTTTCTTAATACTACTTAAATAATACGATAAAACAAATATATCTTCATGGCAATACAAAATATATATCGGGGGTATAAAAATATAAAACACTAAGGGCAATAAGAAATATCGAGTCTCTCCATATTCATACTATCAGGTAACCGTTCACCTACCTTTGCTTGTCTATTCTACATTTCTTTACAGGAGTACTACTAGGAGTGTTATTTTATTTGAGGCACTAATGTAAGGTCATATTCGGGATGAAGATTATAGATTTGATGCATTACGAATTTTACCACTTTTGGGTGGATTTTGGAAATTTTAGCTTGGAAGTGGTATTCAGTGTGTGGGTACATTGATTTTATTTGTTCTTCATGGCATTTGGGTATTAATCCAGTTCTTGGGAAAATAGTGTGAAGATTGTTTGTTACCGCTTTGGAATTTGGTGAAAAAGAAAGAGATTAATGGGTCAAACGGTACATCTAAATACGCCAAAGATTGATGGATTGCTAATTCAGATTAAATAATAGAGCTATTTGCCAGCGCTATGAAGCTTTGTATATTTTCTTAAAAGTGTAAACACCTAATGTTCATATCGATGAAAAACTGGCAAGTATAATAAGATTTAAATGTAGCTCCAATTCAATCATGAGTGAGCCTCTGTTTGACACACAACATGTATCAGGAAAGAATTTCACAAATTACTTCTTTGATGGATTTCTTACATTCTGTAGTAATAAAATTATTTATGTAATCTATATTAACTTTCACTAGAGTGCTGCAGGGCAATGAACAAACCCACAAACCGGATCCCATTTTAAATAAAAAATTAAATTGATTAAAATTATATCAATAAAATCCTGAAACCAAAACTTTTTACCCTCTCTTTAGTTCATTAGTGGTGGAAAAAACGTACATCTACTGGTGGCTATGTCCGGCATCATCACCGTATCAATTTATCCGTACAGCTGCAACGGAATTTAATTTGTATCATAGGCTTTGCAATATATGTGTGTGAGGTGGTCATTTAGTGCATTGAAGAATATAAAGGATAATAATTGATTTTATTAATAAATAACATAATTTAGTAAAAAGAGACGTTTCAGGCGTGATATGGTGGAATATCATGATTAATTAAAAATAGCAATTTTCCACAAAAATAAAATTTAATGCGACCGGTTTCAATGTTACTACATCATCATCAGGTTACTACATCATCATCACCTGATGATGATGTAGTAACATTGAAACCGGTCGCATTAAATTTTATTTTTGTGGAAAATTGCTATTTTTAATTAAACATAATTTAGATTTGCCATTTGGTGCAAAGATAAAAAATTTTATTTCGTTGAAATAGACGAACACACAACGTATTGCCATGAGAGAAGCAAGGAATATGTAAATATATATCAGGTTTTTTCATCGTTTTTTCTTATGTTTTTAATAGTAATTGCAGGTAATCCGCTAAGTTTCGCCGTAAATAGTAATATTTTAAACTGAACGTATAGGTAAGCTAATAAAGCAGAAATCTTTGATAATTACTTCCTCTCCTTTTCCAAAATCATTTTTATGCTAGCGTTGACGATATTTTTTAATTTCATTATTTTTAGACGCATACTACCGCACAAATTTGGCTCAGGTAACCTTATCATTAAAATAAGAAGGTTCTCACTGATTATGTGATATTACACCTTATATTTATAAAGAGTTTAAGTAATCTGCTAAATAACTCACAGAATAATCGTCTTTGACCACATCATTTTAAGACCTAAAAAAGTAGCCCAGTAGATGTTTTAACAGTATAAAACCTATTTTCTTTACCTCAATTTGTAGGCCAAATCACTCTTTCACATATCCATTCGTTTCTCAAAAATTATTTTGTATTTTAGGAAAATTTTTCCGATTATCTCTGCTTTATCTATCTATAACCCAAGTGGCTGATATTTTCATTACATTTTAATTGTTCTTGCTTATCAGTGGACTCATTGCCATTTCTAATGCAAAGTAACTGGCTTCAAAAATGTACATAATAATTTTCATTAAACAAATGTGCTCTCGTCTTTACTGTGGGTTTGCGTTTTTCACTTGCTTCCAGATTTGGGAATTTTTAATAATTTGATTACATGGTGTTCCTTTTATTATAATGGGGAGGTTTTGACAAAAATCTCCAGCGAACACAATGACCAATCCTAACTAAGATACTTTCGTTATTTGTAATATATTTGGGATTTCGTTCAAGAGCTTAAATTTAATTTTGATGCGACATTGTAAACTAATCCCAAAATAATAACTTAAAGCATTTCATTGGAGCAGCCTTGTTTCTCGTTTTGGTGATTTCGTATGGAGGCTGCGCGTCCATCCTCGAGCAAGGGATTTTATATTTAAGATGCTGCAACTTCTAGGACAGCGTCTCCATTTTTACGCACCATTGATAGAAGGTTATGTTGAAGTTTTTCCAGCCAAGGATATCAGAGTTGTTCAGCGTGTTTAAAACGGCATCTAAAAAGTGACGTTCTGGAAAACTCTTGGTAATGAAGTACTGAGAAGATCATCCAATCCATGGACGTTATAAATAAGCTGCCGCAGAATTGTGATGTTGCTTTACGTAAGTGAAATCCATAGTGATCGAGTGTATAAAGGGAATAACAGTTTTTACTCCTACGAAGGCTTCCTTGTAAAAAATTTCATTCATAATAATATTTGGAATTTCTCGTCGCATTCTCTAATAGATATTCTCTGACATGGTGTCCTTAAAAGAATTTCATTGTTCAATAGGTTAATATAAGCCTCAATTAGTCACTAATATTACGCAGAGAATTATTTTTTTTTGGGTAATAGATAATTTCGCGCCCCGTTCATTCCCCAAAAGACCAAAAGGTTTAAACAAAAGAGTTGCAATCAATCATCAACGGTCTTCCAAAATTGGACAAACGTAGGCCCTCGGCGAATGTGAAGTAACTCAACAGAAATAATAGAATTTTAAAACTTACCCATTAGAGATAATACCAATGGCAGTGCCACGTTTAATACCTAGACACTTATCTAATGAGATGCCATCTTTTTTTCTTTCCCATTTTTCATAACTGCCCCTTAACTTGTCATGATTTGGGACTTCAGAGTACAATTAAGTCCTGGCAATATTGTCTCCTAAGCTCAATTTCTAAAAAGATGTCAAAGCAGTCGTTGCTTGAAATAGCCATAACATCTTCTGAAGATTTTGCATTGAAATTCACTCGCTAAACATTTTCAAAATGTATATATGTGGATACAACTGTTTGGAATCGCTCATGAAAAGGAAAGCTTAACAGCCGCCAAGACGCCTCATTACTACTAGTGTACGTTGCTGTTTGATATAATTTTATCTCGTTGACATTGTAATTGTGATTAGAAAAAGTTTTACCATTTCAGCATGAAAAAAAATATTCTAAAAATATATTTTTTCGATCTAAAAAATTCCTATAAATGTATATCCAAATTGGATTAAGCCTATGTTAACTTCGGAGTTTTAACCTATTTGTGCAAAAATTACGATTCTATACTTTGTATCGTTTGGGCGTGATTTGTTTCCAAACAATTAAATAAATTTTCAGATTTATATATTATTAGGGTTGAATTGCCAGAACTTACAAAGCCTACGTGAAATGCTTGCGCTGAGTATGAAATTTTGGAGTTCATTCTAATTCCTAATAATATAACGAAAAATTGAGGTATTTTTAATTATTTTAAAGGAATTTATTGTAAAAATTCGTTAAAGGTGTTTGAAATTGAGATAAAGAATCAGCTATGAAAAGATACATAAATAAATTACAAAAATGATAAACAACATTTCTTATCCTATACTTGATATGTCAAAACTGGATGCTGTTGCCAACAAGGACACCTTAGCAGAATACGACAATTTGTTATCACAATGGACAATTCTCCCATTTCAAAGCATTGTAGACATTTGTGTGTTTGCGGTATTATATATTATTATTGGGAATGCCTGGCACGTGCATTGCATGCTATCAAACTTGAAAATGCTCCAGATGTTAACAGCAGAGAGAAGTTGGAAAGGGAGATAAATATTGTTGAAATGGCTGGATATATGAAAAACTAGAAATAGGAAATCCAAATTTTCACTGAAAAACTTCCACTGGGAGAAAGAAAAAAACATGAAACGGAATATAAGGGTTTGCGTTTTTTAGAGAAATGCGTTTGAGTGCTCCAAGTGTGCAAGGAAGACGCTTAAGTAGGTCAGTGACGTAACGCTTGTGTATGGGCGTAATGTAGTTATAAGGTGGGGGTGTGGGATACGGTTTAGCCACTGGCAGCCGAGTTTGATGAGATTAGAGAGGCTTAAACTAGATTGAATGCAAAATGGAAGTCCGGGGACTGAGAGCGAAAGCGACGGAAGAGAAGAATGAGGAATGACAGAGAAGAAGCAACAGTCTGAAGGGTATCCCGTTCTTGATTGGGGATGCCAGTGAGGCAATTATTTGATATTAAATTATAATTTCTCGGGTCCCAATGTTTCACGTGGAGACAGCGTGAAGCCGTCGCCGTTCATTACACTGAATTGATAGTAATAGATTAAGAGAAATATATACTTCGCCGAGTACTTTCATCTTTGCATAGGTGCTTGCATCTGTTCATGTTTCACTAAAAAATTTAAATACATTTGTTTTCGCATTAATTAAAAAATGTCGGAATTGTTTGGGGTGTCAACTATTATTTCTTTGCATGGAGTAATATTAATGTTTTCGTGAAGGAATTATATTGGCCAAAATATAAAGCACAATTTCCTTGTGACGGATGTGCATCCACATTTTGGCTTATTTGACTACCATTCCGAAAAGATAGTTGGGTGAAAAGAAATGAAAGTTGTATTTATTCTTCCACATTTGTCGAATTTTATACGCTCATTTGGCGTTTGAACAGTATTGGGTGCATCAATGATTTCCAAGGTATCATATGGGAGACATATCCTGGAGTGTAGGCAATTAAACATGCACATTTGTGTAGACGGTGCATACGTTGCAGGATGAACTTTGATTGAAGTTAATAGAAATTAATAATAGTTTTTAGTTTTTCTTATGTTAATTAATCGGGTTATATCTTCCGATATCACAACCCTGTCTTCAAATTTATAATAAAAGACCATAAACACAGTAATCAACCCGCAGGTCAGTTTGGTGGGTGATGGAACAGTTCACCCAGTACCAAGCCCGACGGCGTGTGAAATTCACACATCAAGGTAGGGGGCCTGTTCTTTTACCTGTGCCGATTATGATTTCCCAGGAAGATCTGTTACCCGAAAAATCACATATTTATGGTGGAGCTGCAGGTGACCAGGGACTTGCTCGGAAATCGAACCCTGAACCCTATGGTCAGTAGTCAAACGTTCTACCCCCTGGACAACCACGACCCACAAATTTATTACAGAAATGTAAAAATGAAGTTGTAGCCGTTTTGATGATTTTTAACCCTCATCTCTATAGGAAACATGCAGCCAGCATGTACACGAAACTATCAATCAACTACAAATATCTCTCAAGGAGAACGTATTCCTCCTTTATACGTTACCAAACTAGCATCACGGTTAAACCCTGTCTCATCTTTTCGATGGTTTAGACATAGTCGGCTTAATATTGGAAATGAAAACTATTCAGCATGCATATATAAATGGAATATAACTTTTAAAGTTAAATTAGTATTATATTTCGTGTACTTTATCACTTTTGCCAAGAAGCATAAAAAATAAACTTCCCATTTCAGAGTCTAAAACATGAAGGCTTGATTGAAAAGATGGGCTGCATAGGAAATATCGATGAACTGCATAAATGTGGAAGTCATATATTTAATTAACTATAATTTTACTCACCTAAGTCAGGAATAATCCAGAACATGAAAACAAAAAAGATATTATTATTAGTAACATTGCATACATGAAAGGAAGATTTTAAAATTAGTATTTTATATCATTACAGAATCACCCACTAGAATGTGTTAAACAGAATTTAGTCTCTGATATAAGTCGACATATTTGCATAATATATGTATAATAATTATACCTGTGCAGGCCTTTTAGGATTTCATTGTTTTTTTCAAAATAATTTAGTAATTTATTTAAAGAATTAGTTAATATGACAAGGGAATAGTCAACTATGTATGTCGTTCAAATTAAAATTTTGACACTGGTTCCATACACTATGAATTTTATATGAAAAAATAACTTTCTTACAAGAGTACATAATACATACATAGCAAAATTTCACTCTCTAGGATATTTCAACACGATTGGATCATCTTTCCAAAAATATGAAATAAACATATCATGTTAAATTTCAATATCATGGCGTAAATTAGGTTTAAAATGTATAACATATATTCTTACCCACTATGACTTTAATATATCAAAGAAGTAAAATCTTTGTGAATAAATAAAGAGTATGAACTTAATTTTATTTTGTGATATTTTTCATGACTGGCAGACGCGAAGAGGTTGTATAAGTCACGCATTCATTCCATGAATGCTATCTTTTTTGCGTTCTGAATTATGTTCTTAGTTATCTGAGACGTTAAATTTGCAGACATCTTTGTTCGAAAAATAAATTGAAGCAAAATACTACATCTCAAACAACGTCATAACACCCCCATGGAATCATTCATTAAATCACGAACCGAATCTCGAAATTACATCCGAAATTACATCATCGGTTTATAAATGCTTGAAAACGGTGATCTTTCAAAAGCAAGCCTGGGAGATTGATGAACCCGGATGGAAATTTATTAAAGACGTGGAGGCGTTCCAACAAATTTTCACGGAGCAATCGGACGGAATGCACTCCCTTAAAATTGACGAGCGCGCGTGATTGCTTAATGGTGGCCGCAAAACCCGTACGACTCCTTCAATTTGTCACATTGTTCACTTAGAGAGGCGGTGGTCGGGGGAGGGAAGAATTCATGGAGTGATCCTGACGGTGCAACTTCGTAACGCGACGGCGAACGACCACAGAAACGGGTCGACGACAGAGAGAGGAAGGGAAGGAGATTCAGAGGAAGAGACGTAGGCGAGGGACAGAGGGAGTTGAAGTGAGAGTGAGCAAGTGCAGAGATTGAGTACACGCTCGTATTAGAGGGCCTTAGCGAGTGAGAAGGGATTGGTGGTGATGTACGGGTGATGGGGCGGGTGAGGTGAGAGGTGCAAAGAGAGAGAGGGGTCGAAGAGCGGACTCCCGGTAAAATGGGATGGAGAGTAAGAAAGGATGGCGAAGGAGGTCAACTGCGACGAGATTCAGGATTATTCTCCATTAAGGCGTGGAACATCTGCGATCCGCCCCCTACTTCCATCCCCCTGACTTCTTGCCGTCACAAGTCCTCCGCGGTCTGGGCTTTAATTGCTCCGCGGCTGCAGAGTCCCCTACCCCCACCCACCCGCGAAACGAACCGGCTGTCGGGGCAGACGAAATGGGAAGCCGACAAAAGGAGGGGAAAAGGAATGCAGACTATCCCCTTCCAGACTGAATCCCCCCACCCACTGGCCACATGAATGTGGACAGATATGACACCCTAGGATGCGCAAAGGCTACGCCCCTCTTAGTGATTGTGCCCCCACGCGGGAAATATAAACGGGATCGGAAGTTAGGGGGGTGACCCCCTGAAAGGTCCTCCAGCGAATGGAGACGGGTAGCGGGGAGATAGTACCTAGTGAAATAGAATGTGGGCAAACGGGCGTTGATTTGAGGAAGAGAAATGAAGAGACCCATCGTCCGCACTCTCGGGGATACACAGAATTGATCTTCCAATGTGCGAAAAAGTACCTCCTTTTGCTGAAATTGACGCGGACGGAATTTCCTTTGGCATCGTAGGTCACGGACATCTTCCTCGCTCTGTTCAATGAAACGAGTAATACTTTGCGTGAAGATCGCGGTCATCCGTGGCTGGTATTCCGGCACGATTATTCCGATTAGCTGTATCTAAATGGATATGGTACATTTTTGAAGTCCCCTGGGACTACACACTACATTAATAAAAGCCCTAATAGCGTGACAGAAATTAACTTTAGACGCAATACCGAACAGAAATGTAAAATTATTTCGAGTAATAATGTTCATCTCAGCATCATATTAGGAATTTCAGAAAATAGCCAAACAGAAAAATACATAATGAGGTGAGCCACCTTTTAAAGGCTAAAAATGGTAATAAAACTGAGTTAACCCTCTAAATCAAGCACAGTTTGACGAGTAAAAAAGCATAACGTAATTTATGTTGTTCTCACAGAAAGAACTTGTGGGGTTTTTGGATTTGTTATATTAAAAGAAAGTCGTATATTTTGAAAAATCCACGAGGAAATGTTGCCTCGAGTTATATAAACTAATAAACATTAATACTATGTATTTTCAATTAGTATATGTACTTAGTCCATAGTTTTAACCTTCAAAAGTATGTGCAGATAAAACGAAAGTTTCTTGCGTCATGGAACTCATACCAAATAAAAGGAATAACCCCAATTAAGTTTATCATAACCCTTAAACTACTTGATGAATTTTAGAAATCAATTATGCATGGGGTGCATTTCACATTTTTTTCTTTGTTTTTCTCTAGATTTTAATTTGTAAATTATATAATGTAATGTGTTTAGATGTTTCCCTACTTTTCTTTGCACAATTTATCGTTAACTAAATTTTTCGTATGCGTATAACCTAGCCCACGAAAAATTGGATACGGAGTATTTCAGTATACAAAAAATATCAAGACAACAATTCTATTCATAATTATTCAGATGACATAATAGCTCTCCAGTACAAAATATAAGGTGATTAGCATTATAGGCAAAGGAAACCGATAACAAAGTTATTGCCAATTTTCAAAGTTGAATTTTCAGTTATTATGTAATTATTGCATGGTAATTGTTACTGTGACGATCACAAGTCGGCCAATAGTTTTAATACACCAATAGTGGATGACTGTAAAAAGTTACTGCCATGTCATCTTTTGCAGTTTCTCTTAACCAAAATTGAGTGGGTTGTAGAAAAATGTCCTCGTGGGTTTGATTTAATTTTGTAAATTTTAAAATGAGCTCTTCAGATTACATGCCTGGATAAATATGAATTTGTATTTATGATGTATAAATTATAAAGTGATCATTAGAAAAACACAGGGAGGCGAAATCAATTCCATCTGCTCATTTTTCTACATATATTACAATTCATTACATGTTTAAACTAATTAACATGCTTAAAGCAGCTATTTATTACTCAATATTTTACATCAAACGTTCTCTTCATCAATCAGTAGAGCGTTGATATATCACTGAACTCTCTATTATAAGTGTAATTAAAGTTTCCTAATTTTTATGCTTCCAAAAGGACATATTTCGTATATTTCTTATATGATATCCCTTCTTGCCATTCCACCGCAGCATTTAATTTTATACATTAATGTTTGCTTCCATTTAGCTATCATGTGATATGCCCGATAAATTGATCCTACATGCTATTAGCGTTTTAAGCAGAACTTTTTGCTCTACATTTGGAATTCTCGTTATTGCTGTCTATAATCACATTATGATTCCTATTTTATCATGGCATCATATAAATAAATATGCATGAAATTCGATAATGGGTGATAATTTTCTTCTAGGGTAATTTCCTGCTTTGCCATTTATTACGACAATACTCCAATTACGCCATCGTACCACGTGACGATTTACTCTAATTGTTGTAAAGCTCACAAGAGGATAAGTTATATCAAGAGGGCAATGCAAAAAGGTTAACTAGCGCTAGACAAACCTTCACCAACAAATCCCTCCGATTCTCACGATGATGTTATGCATTCTCATAGAGCCTCACTTAATACCATGGCGAGAATAATGCTACCCATAAGGAGTTCTAGGACAGAATCTATTGCATCCAAGATAGCACGTCAGTCACTAACGAGCAATAACGCGCGCCACCTCCGTAATTCGTGTGCGTGGACTGATAGGGCTGATGAAGGCAGATAGAGAGACAACGGTTCCACTACGACCTCGGATACTCTCACGACCCGCGAGTCTAGGAGAAATGCGATGTGGGTAATTGGTGAAGTGAACGGCAGATGCATCCTCAGGATAAGCGAATTTGTCTCATCAGTAACGACGGACCACTCCGTCCATTTTGAAGATATACGGCCAACTTTGCTTTGGCTCCGTGAAGCATTAGCTGAGAAATTCACAACAATGAAGGATTTAGAAGATGCTTAAGGGGCATTAAAATTAAAAATCTATCCGTTATAAATATATTGATAGAATTTACTATTATCGGATTAGGTGAAACATATTAGGTACCAGATATTCAATAAGTAAGAGAAGGACAACTTTTTTACGCCTTATAAACTGGAGCTTAAGAAGTGCGAGGATATTTTATGATGTATGTTGGATGAGGGAAGTATAAATAAATAGGACGATACTATGTGTAGCTACAATTGTATTTCATATTAGATCTGATGCCACTTCAACCGTTTTACACTCACTTAATACTAATTAATTTTATTTTGCATAAAATTTTCCGATACCGGTACACGAGGATTAGCTTAGTGAGTGTATAATATGCCAAAATTGGAATACCTTAAGTTTGAGCATCAATGAACATTTATGCCAACGGAACCACCTTTTTTTCTGCGTTTGGTTTTTTCACTCGTCGTTTGCTCCAAATCAGCCGCTATACACCTAGTTCACACCTTCCCTTCTTTCTATACCCTGCAGACGCCTCGTTTGGGTGCCATAACGGACCTCCACTTCTTTTTTATTCCATCCTCATAAAGGGGAGTAATTGGATTGATTTCCGAATTCAATTTCGGACGAGTTTAAGGCGGAGAGGTGGGGGTTGAAGACGCGGTTGTTTAGAGAGGAGATAAAGCATGGGGACGAGGGCCAAGGAGCGGAGGAAATGCACTCGGGATTGGGTTTGCAGGGGACAGTGGGAAGGGGTTGTGAGGCGCGGGAGGAGGAAGAGGGTCAGGGATGGGCGGCCGGGAACGAGGTCAGCGAAAGTGCGGAACCATTGGCTGGGGATAGCCTAATGGCCCCAACAATTAAGGCCCATCTCCTGGATGGGGAAGGAATAGTTTTTGCGGCTGATTTCCGAAGAGTCCACTCCCAGGCGTCCTCCCACTTCCCACCTCTTTACTCCTGTCCTTGAGGGAGATTGAGCAGCGTTGCCGCCGTGGAGAGTAGTGGAGTGTGAGGGAGGAGCTAAATAGTATGGCTCTCGGTTTGGAGGAGAGACTGAGTGAGAGAGAGAAAACGAGGTAAAACTTTATGTCCTTGCACAACCCGCGTGGGGGCATAAATCGATTACTCGATATCGGAAATCGAAAGGCTTGGGATCTTCGATCCGGAGAGGTTTCCTACCGCCAACGTTTTGCCTTTAGCGACTCCATTGGGTGTTTTTTTCAGCGAAGACAATCCTACTATCTTTAGGGTTAGGTAAATGGATTAAGAGGGAAGATTGGATGATTACTCTTCCAATTAGTTGGCAATCTATTTATATACACATTTTTTGCAAAGGAGAGCTTATTTTATTATCCGTGTAGTAAGATTTATCCGCATTAATTATAATTTTATTGTGATGATAAATTACGCTGATGTAAGAATAAATTAAGATTACCAGTTAGTAAAAATCTGGGTTGCATAAAACTAAACAGTTTTGCAAAATTAATTTTAAAGAAAGAAATGATATTTCTTTGTGCAGTAATAGTTTATCACTCTTGAACTTTTGATGAGGAAGTCCTATTGCTTATCCTCTCGACAACCTATGGCAGGTATACATATAAAATTTAGTTATTTTTCTCGAGCTAAATGAAGTATTGCTAATGACTATATGATTTAATAAAAAAGGCAATATGATTTGTCGATTTTTCCTGCAATAGATTTTACGTACGCAAAAACGTTCTTAACATTTGAAATAATGGAATTAAAAAAATTAATTATGAAAACTTTTAAGTTTCTGTTACACAACTAGTCCCAAAAAAGTCATAATCATCCATAATCTGGACAATATATCGGTTGAAAATTCAGTTGAAATTAATATCTGTGACCTTATACGTAATATTTTCTTAGATTAAAATAGTTCAGTATTTTTTACGGAACTATAAATGTATTTATACAAAAATGTAGTTAATAATAATATAGTGGATGAACACAATACCAATATTGAAAGGATATATCCTCGTAGCTTGCTGCCTAATAGATTTAAGCTTACATTAACTGTTCTAATTTTTATATTTTTCAAGAGCGTACCCTTTACGGCATACTATTACATTATATTTAGTAGAAAGTTAGCGAAACGGTTGTTAATTGCTTTGTTAAAGAATAGTTATAATCCAGATTCCGTAAACACTTGTAAATTTGGAAAATACTTGAGCATCACAGCGAGGGTTAAAGTCCTCAAGAATGTTAATTTATTACTGGATACCCTTTGAGCATACTCGTATCCCCATCGTCATGAAGACAACCAACTCCGATTTTAAAAGAGACACTAATGTTGGGGGCAGCACCCTTTATCCATATGGAGATTGTATTCCACCGTGCGCCTTGCGCGCATTCCACTTGCGGTGTTAAAACATCATCCAAGAGAAAGAGCCGTTAAGACCATGGAGAAAGGCAAAAAAATACCAAAAACGGCCCTTTTTAGACCTTTTGGACTGTCTTCGTATTCTCTGTTGTGTTCGCGTATTCAAATGAAAGCTCGTGTTCAAATGAAAGGCTCGTTTGGGAGTCGTTCATGAGCGAGACGCTACAGCCGTTAAGATGGCAACGCTAATTGTAATGAAAGAAACGGGGAGAGACAGGAATGGGAGGAGTTGGATTGAAAAAAAGACGAGGAACGCACGCGAAGGTACTGAAGAAGAGTGCGTAGGAATTCAAAATATGTATTCACCGTGGAATTTGTAGCACAAATAAGAAATACACGCATCTCATCAAGGCTAAGCCATATCTAAGTTAAAAAATTGGAACTAAGTTCCTTTATTTTATGTAACAGAGCACTCATTGCTAAACACCATTTTAATAAAAGGGTCATTACAACCAATCTACATTGAAATCTTCTAATGTTTAATAGGTTAAAAAAAGAATTTAAGATACCATCCTCATAAATGCAAGCATCTACAATAATTAAAATGGAAAATAAGTGTGATAGTTATGCTAAATATTTTTAAAAATTCAAATTATAATCTTAAATAAATTAAAAGCACTAGTCTCGGAACATCAATATTGAAAAGATGATATTCACCCTCCTCGTTATATGATTCAGTCCATTTATTATTAAACTAGCAGTATTTCAACACTTAAAGGATATGCATAGAAACAATAGGGTGATGTTATAAAGATGAATAATAAATGTAACGATGCGTTAACCTTAGATGTATTCATTATACTTTGTTATTACGATGCCTCCTGGTTCACTTCTATCCATGACGGGTAAGGATGACAGCACAGGTATAATGAACGTACCATATTCTTACATATATCAACTGTTTTTTAATGGGTGTTCTGACTGAAGAATAAAATGATACAAGTGGCTAAATTTTTATTTAAATGAGGGATTTAAATAATTTAAATATGTTCCCAGGAATTATTTGCAATAATACCATGTCAAATTTATCAAAAGTACAGGAAAGTGGCTGGAAATTTGGATGAATTTTTCTAGCAGGTTATAAGAAATAAGCAATCAAATATATTTTTAAACATAAAAAAAGGTGATTTTTATATAACTAGCTATTATAATTACAGTCAAATGACGGAGAGTATGACGGGAGTACATAAATATGAACATTATCATTAACTACAACTTACCGAGCGACAAAATTCAGTCGTGGCCTAAATGATGTACAATGGCGACTCCTAGGGAGCCAGAAAGGGAACATGTTGTACGAGGCAGAGCGCGGCCGGGACATTATGAGTGACAAAAGGACGGGAGTGTTGACTGCAGAAAACGATAGAAGTAGGCGTGGAGCCTGGCGGTCCTGCGAGGGTAAGACTGAAATTAATCTAGAAGATCACTCCAAGAGGAAGTAATTCGACGCGTGTTGGCGGAAAAAGAGGGTGGAATAAAAAGATTGCTCATGGGAGGGAGGATATATTTTGGGTGAGGGTATTTGGGGAGTTGTGGGGACAAGAAGCTTGGCCATTGGCAGACTTGTAGCGGAACACCCGTGGAAAGCAGACTAGAGTTATCAAACTCCACCGAGTTTGTCTGCTGCTCAAGAACAAGTTTTCTTCTCGTGATACACGCCTTCACTTTACCTTATAGCCTTTCAGAATTCATAAGGTATTGTACTCCACAGCGCGCTAGAGTGGAAGGTATTTGTTTGATTTATTTTAGAGAAAAAGGGAATTAAGCAAGTCAATTTAGACACGTTTTCTAAAATGCAACACAAAAATATAACACTCGTACATATATTTGCTCCTTGTGCGGACCGCTCAAAATATTTTAGCGGATTTAACTCAAGCAAGAAAAAACTAGAAAATGTTCCATCCTTGCATACCATGAGCTAAAATCATCGAATACATAATTCTGAACGAGACACTAGGTAAATAGACTAGTTTCTTTGCATACTCCACTTGGTTATGTCAATATAGAAATTCCGCTTATTATTTCGGAATTAATAATTTTTTCACAAAATTGCATAAAAAATTCCACTTGTATTCAGAGATACTGAATGAAATGAATACTCGGTATTCAATTCAACAACAATACCGGTATAATAGCAAGAGCAAGTGATGCAGAAGCTTCTTGATTACATCTCCAATTACAGCCAAACTTCTTTGGTATACTACATGAAAAAATAAGGGAGACGGAAGAAAAAAAAAAGAATTGTAATGGGTACTGAGAGTCCGGGAATGCATTGACATGAACGCAGGATATTTGAACCATATGAACACTGGTGAATAATATCCAAGAGGTTCGTAAAGCTGCAGCAAAGGAATTGATATCCACAAAGCCATACCAAATTCGATACACGTTAATTATCATATTCTAAACTCGGGAGAAACTTTTGAGAGCGCTGCGCGGAGATACGACCATAATCTGTAAAAATGCCAAAACAGTGTCCTTTCTTCTCCAAATTCTATTAAAGGTTTGGTTAGAACAATTACAATCTTCAGACCGCTTTGTGATTATCTTTGATTAAAGACTAGAGTGTATGCGGAAAATAATTAATGATTCATGGCTTTATTTTAAATACTACCATTTTAACTTCCAGAATTTAAGCGTGGGTGACTGGTATTCTGGATATATTTCTCAAATGCTAAAATTGAATAAACTACAATGAGACGAAGTAAGTTAGAATTTTACTGACAAATTCGAACGCCAAAAGCATATGTAAGCTCATTTTTTAGTTATTCAAATTGCCATGAATCTTTAAACATTGAGTACATGCTTATCATTTGCAAGGGGAAATTTCAATTAAATATGGTTTATTTCATCTGCAGTAGCTGTTAGCATCTAACGGCCTATCGTGTAGGAAAACAGGAACGCTCCCAAGAAAGCATTAACTTGAATATTCAAGTTCAACACTTGGTAGGTGTTTTCAACCCGAGAAATCTCGGTTATTCACCCTTTCCAAATCGCCGGGGGGATTCTTCCAAGTACGGGAGAAGACGCCACTTTGCGGCGAAATGAGAAACGAATGAATCAAAATGGTGCGAGACAATAATTGGGGAAGGCTTTACTAAAACTCGTAAGGAGCCAAGTGTGGGGCCAGGAAAAACGAGGTGGGTTCGTGGAGGGCTAAGGGCTTCCGCCACCAAAATGAATTAAAAATATAAACAGGTAACGGTAATTACACCCAGAGGACTAACTAATTTAATTGAGGGAGGGGCCGCTGAGGTCATGGTTGAGCTCCTACCTGCCTGTCCCTGGGAATGGCAAATAAAAGACCGCACATTTGCTTAAACTCCTTCTCGCCAATATGAGGAGGTTTAGAGAGAGAGAGAGAGGAAGATGTGGTAAACTCACTAGAGGGTTAACGAACGGCGCTTCATTTAAGAGAGACAGCTCGTAGAACCTCGTAAACATTTACAATGTAGGGGGAGAAGGAGCAATTACAAATGGAATATTAATTTCTCCCCTCGGCAAAGGCTGCTGTTGAGAGTATATATAGAGAGTATAGCTCGGCCAGAGAAAGTAACGTAAATGGAGACGATATACATTTTATGGATTAATTAATTTGTTATATATATATATATATATATATATATATATATATATATATATATATATATATATATATATATATATATATATATATATATATGCGTACAACTGCGGTGACATTTAGAATCATTGCTTCACACCATCGATAATTTCCAACCAGACTTCAAAGACTCATTTCCCTTATAATTCCAATTTTACTATTTGGAAAAAGACACTTTTACAACTTTCAAGGTCAATGAACACATTACCTCCATATTTTCTCACAAATATCCACGATATTTCTCTATTTACACTACCAAGTTACGCATGCAAAACATTTTCCCCATGGCGACTAATTTTACGGTAGTGTAAATTGAAATAATATGAGAGTTAAATCAACTTGAGGAATGTCTAGCTAGTTGAGAATGATGGTAATAGATTTGTTGTAATAAAAATGATATTCAATGATTTCATTATTTAAGTATTGTGAAATACCTTTTAAAAAACCAATTTTAATAGCACTCACAATTGCAAAGTAGTTTTGAATCAAAATTTTATTGATTACCTTACCCATGAGGAGGAATAAAATCCTTGGCGGATATTGTTATTGTATTCCAAAAGGGTGTCAACATAAAATATAATTATAGTGTCATGGGAAAGCACCTTATGATGCACGGTAAACTCGAGGAGAAGAGGACGAACCGTAGTTTTTCTGGTAACCTTTGTTCTGGGACCCATCCTATTGGCTATCTGTGTCCAGTTCTATTCATTGAAGCTTAGCCCTATCAGCTGGTAGTTTTCAGGCCGTTCATTGCATCGCCAAAAAGCACGCAAGCTTATCTTCATTCCCTTGGAGAACTCGAATAAAGCCCGTAGCTACTTAGGAGATAAGCTATCAAGTCATTGTATGGCATGTTATTTTATCTATTCACTTTACTGGCCCTACCATTTTGGGTCTATGTGGAGGGACTTGAGAATAATTTTATGATGCAAAGTTCAGAGAATATCCTTATGTGAATTTATTAAGGTGCTTTAAACTACAGGTGAGTTAGCCTGCACTGACCTGGATTAAATAAACCAACTGTGCTAAATGCAATTATAATTTAAATAAGCAAATACATTATTTGGTTCATGATATATGTTATGTTGCTGAATTTGAAAAAAAAGACGTTGAATTTTAATGGCAAATATCGCAAATATTTTCTTTTCTTGATGTATCCTGAAATGTTTTACTTAGACATATTGACATTAATAGTGGTCTACAGAATTAAGAATGTATCAATAGCATATCCCTTAAGAAATATTTAGAGGATAAATTGCTGATATACTGGCTATATGTTTATATTCGGTATTTAATTAAATGCTTATAATTACTATTTTCTTATATTTTGAGGCAAGAGGAATTTTAACCTTTCCGAGCACCTTCCCTAATGTTTGACACATTGTTGAGGAATGCATTGGTAGAAAGGTCAGGTAATTTCAAAGAAGTAGGCTCGTAAGTCTTTCAAATGAGAGTATGCTGAAATATATCGAGGAATAAATATATCAAAGATTGAAGAAGGAAGATGGGGGGAAAAAAGAACTCATGAATGAAGATAGGTCGTATAAAAATGTGGAGGTTACAGGGATAAACGAGAATATTTTTCCTTTATTTTTCTTTAATGATTTAAGACAAAACGATAACCTTTTTAATACTAAGTAGTCTTAAACGTCTAGTGTACCATTTTCTAATCCAATTGAGGTCGTGGAGAAGGTTCATTAGGCTGGGAAATAAATATAGTTTTTATTCAAATAATGAGGATTTTATGTCTTCATGATGGAATTTAAGGAGTTTAAGTCTGAAATCTTGATTTCATGATTAACGATGGAATGATAAACCAAATTTCTGTACATGTTTTCCCTGAAAAGTTTGATTCATGCCCAGTTGAAACAATTACTCCGAGCGTAGTGACTTATCTCATTGGGTAACCCTTCAGAAAATACGTGAAAACGTATCTTCTGAGACAAGTACTATTCTCATTACAACTTGGGTGAAGTATGCTTTAATACCATTCAGAATGGTTGGACTAATCTCAAAGGAAAACTGATAACGGAGAACTACAATTTTTAAGAACATACTGACTGTCCTCATACCAGATTCATCTCACGATGATTGGAGCGTAATCAATAGATTCCTTAGCGATTGACTTCTCATCTGGTAGGACGAATGCAGTATCTTAACATAAACTGACGTACATGCTAAATGGCCTCTTCAATGGGAATTTAAAACTTTTACTTGTTTTCACAAAAGTAAACAGATGATGCTCTAAATAAGGTTATTTACCTGCGGTGGGTTGGGAGGATAAGAATGGAAGATAAGGGGATAGCATCATAGGTTCTGGGAGGAAAGAGAAGCGGGGAATATCAAGGAAGGGGTGGTTTTCTGAGGGACGATGTACAGGAAAAGGAGAGATTCAGGAGGGAGGAAAATCCACATAGAAGGAAACGTCCGTGTATCATAGTCATGAGTGTTTTTGAAGCCACCAGCATGAGCCTGAATGACAAATGAAATGCTGAGATGAGTTTTCTCGTGAGGGAATAAGTGTCGTACTCTCTCACTATTTGCTCAGCCGATGTGATTAACAGTGCCAAAATTATTCTCTAATAATGTCTCACGTGGCCTGTAAACACTCGACGCCATGACTTGAGTTTCAAATTCCGGGCCCAGTCAGCGACCTCGCATTTTCCTACTTTCGTGGATCCCAGAGAAGGGAGGAGCACGCTTTTTCGGGACCATAAGGGTTAATAATTGCATTTTCCTTGGGTTTCCCTGGAATTCCTCAGGTCCCTTTCATCTCCTCTGTACTAATCAGGAAACATTTTGTCACAATTAACGTTCCTTCATATCATTCATTGCCCATAAACTGAGCATCAAAAAAGCCATAACGAATTCGTCACGCTTTGTTGCATAATTTCGTGATTAAAATTAACATGAAAATTTAATTACATCCTAATTAAATGAAAGACGAATATTTTACTGCAGATTAAAATTAATCCTTTTCGCTAGGTTACATTTAGTACTGTTCAAAGTGAAAAAATTTTCATTGGTAATTTCGAATTATGGATAGTTACCTTGACATAAAATGTCCAAGAGTTTTTGAATTCATTATTATCTTCACACTTATGTTTCAATTCATATTTAAATTTTTATGTCCCAGCTTCAAATATATTTCCGCCATTTTTATACCAAAACGGAAAATATTCGTAATCTGTAGATATATTTGCGGTCAAGGAAACATACAGGTAATAATATATATACGAAAAGAACAGATAAGGGAATAGATTTTAAGTTGCAAATGAAATTTCTAAATGATAAAAACTCACAGCGAAAGATAAAAAATTACAAAGAAAATATAATTATTAAAATAAAGTAACTGAGATCAGAAATATTTTTTATATCAATTAATTTTTGAATTTAACTGAAATTTATGCAATGACATTATATATATATATATATATATATATGTATATACATACACACACACTGGCACGCACACGCACACACGCACACACGTACACACGTACAGACACATACACACAAATATATATATATATATATATATATATATATATATATATATATATATATATATATATATATATATATATATGCACATACAGATAGGTATATATAAGCGGACAAAGGGCAATCCGTTGTCGTAGTATACAAAAAAGACTACGACGCTGAGACATTTTGCTAATTAAACGACCTATCTTGCTATGCCCCCCATGCCCCAATATCCAAACCCGTGATATCAAAAGGATATTCCTCTTTTCTATTCAATTTTGGTCCCAAAGAAGGTCTCTCTTCCAAAGAATTATCCATTCTTTCGACCTTACCTATCCACCTTATCCTAAGACTTACCATTTCTATTTGCTACCCAAGATTCACAAATACAAGTATTATATTTTTGAACGCACACACATACTTTCCCTATTATCCTTTCATCTTCAGTCAATTTCTCCTTTGGTGGGTGAAATAGCTCTACAACGCAATCTTCTGAAACCTCTCAGATATTAGGGTAAAATATGTTTCCTTGGTAGCTCCATAGTTCAAGCCTTGAAGATCGAAGACTCGTGAAGAGTGTACAACTCGTTCGAAGACCGCAGATCAAGAACATTTCCATAGTTATGTTAATTTATTGATTCATTTTGTCTTTTGCATGTGTTCCTTTCCCGTTTCCTTGTGTTAGTATTCATGTGAATGAAAGTGTTCGCCATGTGACGGGTTATCTTGTTTGAATGTGTGCTATATATATATTTATAAAAATATACAATTTTCTTGTGTATAATTATACCAAACTACCTCACAACCATATTTGCAAAAAGTCTCTCTTCAGTTACGAATTATTCTTTAATATATTTATTTTAACCGTCATGAAGGGCGTATTGGTTGGCAGTGGGATGCTGAAGACTGTAATAGAGGTGAGAATGCTAGGGAAACGAGGAATGGACAGGAAAAGGCTAGCGATGTTGGACGGGATGAAGGGAGGAAGGAAGTATACAAAGATGAAAAAGGATTTGATGTAGAGTAGGTGGCTGGATTGTGTTTTGTTAGGAGTCACAAAATATTTACTAGGTAGTTGTGTCCATCCAAAACCTACCTTAACCGGTAGATTACCTTATAATAATAATAATATCTATCCTTTTACTAACACTTCCTCACATAACTAACTTTCTCCCCTCCATCATGGTCTTCAACAACTCATCTCCAATTAAATCTCTCAACATTAAACTTTCCCACCTCTTTTATATTTCTTCCGACACCTCTCTCTCCTCTCCCACCGCACTCAGCACTTCCTCGTTCTTTTTCTTTTCTTTCCATTTTACCGTTTCCATCCTTCTCCACGCCCTCAATTCAAAAGCCTCCAATTTTATTTTTATTGTTTTTCTTCAACAACCATGTTTCTGCGCCGCACGAAACCACGCTCCATGTCAACGGTTAGAGTATTATTTTATTAACAACCTAATTCATAATGCTCATGCCATCAAATCTCTCCTCCTCATGAAAACTTCTTTGCCTATCGCAATGTCTTTGTGTCGCTATGTCTTTGTTGCCTAGCACTTGATTGCATTTTGGCTAAAAAAACTTTGGATATAGGTAAACTGCTCTATTTTTTAAACTAACATTTTAATAATCCTCCACGTAGACTTTGGAAAGGACGGATGATAATAGACACTCCTGCCTCTCTTCCTCACTCTCCATCCGCCACTCGCTGTCGAGTCGTCTGAGACATGTACAGGTTGCGAAAAAATCGAATTAACAGATGACTTTCCCGGTTCCCTCACTACCCCTCATTCCTTCCTATTCTAAGGTCTGAACTAAATATATTAGAATGCTAAAACCAAAACCATCAACACGAATGGAGTAAAAGGGAAAAGTAATCATAGAAGCAGGTACTTATAATTTTTAATTATGCACTCGGCACCCGTTTCGATAATACGTCAAGATAGAAATCCATAAGCCATTTTCAGCTCTCCGACCCAGGGTCAATGAGCTGCCAAGGTGTCTTACAAGAGCCACGTCTCAGAGTTGGAGACAATTTACCCTACTGTCCGGAGCCACAGTTGTGAGGCAAGCTCATCTCACTAGGATGAGCTTAAAACGTGACCCAGGATGGGACGGGTATATTACGAACTGCGTGCGGAGAACTCACTCGCTGATACTTATTTCATTTCTGAATTGTCGGAATGCACGGATGTAGGAGTTTCAGAACCCGGCGGGCCCATGTTCCCTCTTCATTAACTTCGTAAAGCATATTGGAGTCTGAACTCCACCTTTTGAAGCTTAGTGCTCAGTAGCTCCTTCGTCTATGGAAATTTCCTAGAACGCCTTCCCTTTTCTCGCAAAATTTCTATAGTGTAATGTAACAGAACGGGAATCGGAAATAAGAATTTCACTTTTGGAGATGATCGCTTATTGTAAATTTCGCATGGACGTCGCAAATGTTTAGAAAAAGGGACGGTTTTCGATTTGGAACGAAAATCAGTGGTGAAAATTAATGCAGAAATTACGTTTTCCACAAAGTCCAATACGAGGTTATCTGGGGACATTTGCGGAAAAATCGGCCTCATTTCGCTAAACAACGAATTGATTAAAAAATTATAATTTGTTTGAGGTTGCATTGTTATCAGAATGGATTGAAAACACAGTTGGGAAATATTCATTGAAAATAATTAGTAATTTTGGTTAGTTGATTTCAGTCTAAATTTAATTTTAACAGGAAAAGTTCATTAGGGATCATTAACAAAGTCCGCACGGGCATCTCGTTTTATAATTTTGCCATAAAAATAAATCTAACACTAGCTTATTCAAAGCTTAAGACACAACTTGAAAGAATTTTAATCGCCCATTCGAGTACGCCCAATTTTCAAACGACAACACCATTTTAAAAGAGTTATCTTGATCTATTTCCTTGTTTCCTTTCATCTGCTACTGCATCACTAATGGAGTATAATTAAATCGAGTCGAAGAAATTAAATTCTTTGCTTATAATGGGGAATTCTAGGAATTGCACTGGAACGATAGGTAAAGCTTTCGCATTGAAAATAAGCGAGACGCCGAGCACTGATTGCCAATGAAGTCAAACCACTCGCTGCCCGTCGAAGGCAATTACGCCGCCTTCATGTTTCTCAAACAGGGTGCTCAAGTGTTAATAAATGGACGAAATAATCCCCAACTTCCATTTTATATCGCACTTTTCATATGGGCGGTCTGAAAATGTGCTCGAATTAGTAGAACCGACAATAATACACGACATATTGGGAAAAACGACGTGGTATATAGTCGGCTACCCGCAATTAGTAAATAATGCCCAAATTTTCCTCTTTACAAATGTTTATTGCTCCTAGTTATGATTTCTGGCATGCTTGACCAAGAATGATGACCTCTCGTTCCCATAATTCTGAATTAAGTGACGTAAGTCAGAAAATTAGTTTATAATTTTGTTGCAAAGAGTACTTCAGACAGAGGGGTAGTGAGGAGAATATTGGTGTAACTGGATCTATTATTAAAGCGTAATTAATTAATATATAAGTCGTCTTCTATTTCATGAAAGTATGAAAAAATAAGATTTCACATACCATATTTTTACTGAAGATTCAATATATACTGAAATTATTTCCTTAATTGTAGAACCATTTAATGCGACAAATGAAGAATTACCACAGAAGCATAGTTCAAATGAAAAAAGGAATTATGAAGAGCATGTAACTTATCTCACAAAAGCGTTTATCATGGAAATATACTCGTACGGAATTACGATACTGAAAAGATCAGAGACATAAGGTTACGAGATGAAGCAAAGAACAGAGAATTATTGTGGCCTATCGTGCCTAGTGCCTGCAACTTATCTAATGCTGAAAATGAAATGGACATAAAATTGAATACATGAAAGTAAAATAACAGGAAAAAGTGAAAAGGCACAATGGAGTAACGCTATAGGGTAACTAGTAAATTAGTGGGATTTCGCAACTTGGGGCTCAATATACATTTATGCGATCACAACAGGGGATCAATACGGAAAAGGTTAACACAAAGACAGAGTCACACTAACAGGAACAACAAAGATAGGTGTGAAAAGATAAGTGAAATAGTAGAACTTAAGAGAATTATTAATGTACATGGAAAAGCACTTAATCTCCAAGGGAGTACATACACTCCATCAACTCTGAATGTAAAGTGCAGAGATTGAAAGGTTTTGGTTGAATGTCCAACGCATTAAGGGTGAGTCGTGACGCTGGAATGCTATCTTTTGTAGGCGTTATTAAATTTAACAGTAACTCTGGAAAATTCAAGCAATCGTCTTGAGGCTCGGTTCCAATTTGTCATGGGGCAGTTCAGATTCCTTGAAATAAATATACTTAAATCCTTTGATTCATTTACCTCCTCTTTGTTGCAGGTTGGAAAATTTACTCTCAGCGACAATATCACTGCCGGATTAACAACGTTCGTGTGTCTGCATTATCTCCAGGTAGAGCCTCGATAAAAGCTTGCCTACCTCGCTCGTTACACGGGCTCGCAGTAAACCTTAACAGACGACCACCCTCTCACTCCCCGTTTCCCTTTGGCTATCCTGACACTGTCCTCCGCCCTCCCTTCATGCCGGCACTGCCGTAATATGGTTTTCTCGCCCGTCCCCCTTCGCACCTCCAATCCCCCCAAACCCACCACCAAGCCCCAAGGATCCTTTTCCATCCCATTCAGTCGCTGTTCTTATCGCCGGAGCACTCAAACGATGAGCTATTCTCCGCGATCCCGCCTCCACCTTGCAATTTAAGGTGCCTCCCTCCAAGTCCTGCCTCTCAAAGTCGTCTCTGCGTGGGCCCCCGGGGCCATCCATGTCCCCCCTTCCAGCTGCCATCTTCTGCGGCCCCTCAAGTGCACCGTTACCACAACTCGCCCCCCTCCACTTTCCTGTTCTTCCCTTCCCCGAATGAGCTCTCCTCCTCATTCAACTACCACACGAAACCCTCCTTGACTTCCGAATAACTCAAATTCCAATTTCCCGTCCGTCCGTCAGCGCCCAGTGAAATCGGGCAAAGCCGCCCAGGCTGGTGGCAGGGAGACGGCTTTTCTTTTAATGAAGCGTGTTTATGGAAGTGTAGCGCTTGTGACGAAGAGATCAGCACGAAACTTTGAATTAAAGTTATCGTAGATGAAGATATTATAAATATTGTTTAATTAATTCTTATTGCATTTGGAAGGAAACTAAATCGGTGGAATTAAGCCTGTGAAATGCGTCTGTTGATCAATGTTAGATTTCAAACAATTTCTTAAAAAATAGTTTGCGGACAAAGTTGCTCATTACTATTTTTCTTAACTGCCTTCCATTTTTCCTCACGATTGACGTATATATGTATATTGACGATTGATGTACATAAATTTCTATCACCAAACCTAATTTATCATTTCCGAAATATAATTGCTCAATTTACACTCGTCTCGCAACTTACCATTGGTTTTGAGATTATATTCATTCAAGGTATTCTACATATAAACTGTAGGTTTTGAGAGTCCCAAATGACTATCATCTTCTATGCATCATGAGAAGGTTTGAATATTGTGCACTATGCCTTCTGAATTTCTTCGTAGTTTCTACCTCCTATCTTAAAAGTCACTCCTCTTACTTCCTCAACCGATATTACCAAACAATCTTCCTTGTAACAGGGCCTTTAATTTCACACAAGGTATGAAAATATCGTATCAATATCTTTTCTGCTTAGACATTTCGCGTAAAAACTTCTCTTCATCTACCGCACTTATAACTTGAGTGTTTATCTGTAATTTCATTGCCCGATATATTTGAAAAATTATACAAAAATATTTTTAAATATTCATTTTATGAGTATGGGTTAATGGTTTAATGAGTACGGTTAGTGGTTTCAAAAACATATCAAGAATTACGAGGGTAGACTAAAATATAACGCACTCATGCATATACTCGTAGAGCACAAACTAAATGACCCTCAGAAGCACTTCTGGAAGCATGTGGAAGTAATATGCCCCCTTAATGGGCATGCGCAGGTTTGAGGTCGTTTAAATTCATCCAGTGTTTTTCGAGAAGCGGAAGTATGGAGACGTATTCCAGTGTTATTCCAACTCGAGTTAAATAAGTTGCTGTTATCGAATATTCGATAGCTGAAAAAGTGACTCCTACTGAGATTCATATTTCGTTCATAGGCTGTTTATAGCAACGATGCTTTTGATAGATCTACTGTTTATCGATGAGTACTAAGATTTCGTGGTTGAGAGCCTGAAAAAGCCATAATTGTTGATGAAACACGCAGCAGTCGTCCGATCACTGCCACAGACGATAAACATCGCAAACTCGTCAAGATTTGATTGAAAATGACTGGAGGATCACTCAAAAGCGTATCGCAAACCATATTGAAATATCCAAGGAAGAAGTTAGTCGATTTAAAGGCAGCCTGGCCCCAATAATCTTGCAACACGACAAAGCTCGTCCATACATCTTGCGCGCAACTGGAGAGACTCTGCGAAACCTGAAATTTGAACTGATTCCACACCCTCCTTATTCCCCCGATCTTGCACCCTACACCCTGAGATTTTTATTTTTTCCTCAACTCAAAAGACACCTCAAGGGTAATCATTACACCTCGGATGATGAGGTGGAGACAGCTGTCAAGTCCTGGATTCGAGATAAGTCGGAAGAGTTTTTCAGTGACGGAATGAAAAAACTTGTTACACGTTGGGAGAAATGTGTTAGCCGTAATGATGACTATACTGAAAAATAAAAATATAATTTGAAACTTAAGAATTGCACCTTGATTTACTTTTTGAATTTAATTGTCTTTTTGCCCAATCTTACTATTTGTTTTTGTTTGTGGTCTAGAAGCAAGTGTGCATTACTTTTCAGCCTACCCTCGTGTATTAATTTAGGAAGAGAAGTTTTGATTTTCTTTTATAATATGCATGTTATTCATAAGCATCTCGATCTCGTATAGTTTTAAGAACTTACATACTGATAGCAATGACAAATATATATTAGGGCTTGATGATTGATTTCATTATTCACATTAAAGGTTCGGGTGGAAATATTACCGAAAAAAAATGAAGTTAATTGGTGATTTTTATTTAATTTGCTCACTCTACCTTGGGAAATCCGTCTATTGCATTCATGCATCACTCCTTTATTGATTCTTCTCAAATGGGGCAAAACACATTTTAAACGTTTTTAGTACGTAAATTGAAATATTATTTTTGCGAGAATCAAAACTGGTAGGAAATCATTTTTAACATATTTAAAAAACAATAGAAGTACCTAAAAATGCTGCACTAGAAGTTCAAAGTGGAAAATAGGTGTCATCTCATTAAATAAGATTTAGCTGGAGGAAACCTTCTTAGAACAATGCTTGAGTACGTTTTACGAGTGTACATGTAAGTGTACATCAGCGTAAAATAGAGCATGTATTAAAATTTAATTAAAACTGTGTCTTTTCCTGAAAAACACTTCTTACCTTGCTCACTTGAAGGATAAAATTTAATTAAATGAACCTTCCAGGATTACACTCAGCATTGAATAATTAGATATATCCATTTCTAGACAAATTTCACCACGCCATAATTAAACACAAGGAGAGACAGTTCCATAGGTGAGACCGAATCATAAATTGCAACTTAAAGAAAAGCAAAAAAATTGTGATAATCTATTGTTTAAAAATAAGTCATTACCTTCGCGAATTAAGCATAAAGTTCGATGCTTCACTGGTGGTCATCGCTATAATAGGTCATTCGGTGACAAACTCACTTATGCGGTATCGATCGGTAAAAAAAATGCCCACTTTCACAAATTATTGGTTTAAAAACTTCCTGGAATCCAATCATCCTATTATCCATCTCAAACACTCATGGACAAAACTCTCGACGAAGCTCAAACGTTGCCAATGCGAGTTCACAAAATTAATGAGTTAATTGAAGTATGACATGGAAGTCATTGACAATGATCCTTCGCATTTTTAATGCAGAAATGATTTGCCAATCGCTACTAACTTTACACATGGAAGGAAGAGAAGATATTAAAATCCTCAATCTCATCACAGTCACCCAATATGCCTGCGTCAATCTAGCCTTTGGATAAGTTGCATTCTTTTATGGGTATTGGAACTATGTACAAGTTGTATCCAGCGTTCTTCTGAGAAGCACCATGTACCCTTTACTCTTTCCTATTTCAATTAATGACATCAGCCTAAAAATAAAAAAAAAACATTAAAAGTCTGTCGTCAACACTGCTAAAGGTGAAACGCGCACGACAGAATTCGTCGAATGCTAAATATTGACTAAAACAACATTAAAAAATGGTGTAAATAATGCAATTTTGCATTAATGACTATTATAAATTATACACTTCCTTAAAAAATTAAAAATCATGAAGAGTACCAGTCGCAGTCAACTTACACACTTGGAGGTATTCGGATAATCGGTGCAGACCACGTGAAATGCATTAGTGTGTTCATCACATCGGATCTTACATGGGGAAAACATACATAGTTTGTCCCAAAAGAAGCAGTACTGAGTTGATCAAAATAAATATTACCGGAATTGACAAATTCACTCAAAATTCTACGAATCAGTACCCTTTTGCGTCCACGAACCGCTGCCAGTGGGTTTTCAACGCTTCGTACGGCTTCTGAAAGTTGGCGCCCAGAATGCTGCTGAGCCCACTTTAGTGATGTAAAGTTCATCAGAAGCTATGCGAACTCTTAATCTGTGTTCCTTGTCCAACAGAACCTTCACAGTTGTAAGAATCTTGTAGCTTTTTGAAGTCGAAGGGCGTCCTGAACGTTCGGTGTCCTTAGCATCTTCTCAACCCGCCAAAAATAACTCACGCTAATCATAACACCTGATCTCTCTATAGAGTTATCTCTATAACCTTCCTTGGGCATGTTACGAGTCTCTTCCCTGGTATTTCCCGGTTGAACGCAAAATTTGATTGCGTAATGTTGTTCCAACAACCGGTTCATGACGGAGCGCAATAAGGTCACATTATAGAGGTTTCGCCAACGAACGATACACGCTTCGCAAAGGCTGGGAGCCAACTACCACCGCCTTCAAGCATTTCCTGAGAATACCCTTCCTTGAACCCACTCATAGAAACCGCCTCCCGCCCTTCCATCCATCCCGGAGAATATAAGTCATGCTACTTTTGGGACAGACCATGTATTCGCACCATTTTCGGAATGGCCGTATGGAAGCCGGTATACTTCAAATGTATTGCTGTAAAAAGTAACGACGAAGAAAGTAAGAAGATTTCTCATTTTTTATGTTAGGAGCCCCATAGAGTATTTGGCGAGTTTATGGAACCATCTCAAAATTCACTGTTTAAAGCGGAATGCCAGATTCCTGTAAAATTCGAATAAATAACACAGAGAATCACAAATTTGTTACAAGATCTAATGCGGGAAACTTTATACGTTCTAATACTCAGAGCAGAGTAAAAACTATTGCAAAAGCAATGGTGTGATTTTGCATCCAATAGAGGAGATAGATGGAATAGAGAGATAATTCAGCCTGATGAAATGCCGATCAGATTCAGATCAAACTACCGAACAAGTAGATTCAAATATTTGTTTTTGCTGTCTACTTGCCATTCGTGACAACATCACTAGGAGGAAACACCAAGACGGAAATAGGTAGGTATTGGCGAAAATAGTTAAAAACACACATATTACATTCCCTCTTGACTCACTTGAAATATGGTGGCCTTAAGTCTTCGAGACGGGTGGAGAGGTCGTGTAAATGAAGTTGTACACTTAATCCATTTGTGTACTCTCCATCCTAAATCAGTGGAATAGTACCCGGTAATTAATGACTGCGTTGAATTTGACCCGGCCCTTTTTAATGATTTTTCTTAATCGCTCCTTTAGTGTAGTTATTGAAATAGTGCCAAATAATAATTCATAATTTATGTAACGGTTGCTGCATGAATACTGTCCAGTAGTTCCCTTCCACATGCTCTTTTATTGAATCACTAAGGGTAATACCCTCTGCCACACGTCATTGCGACGGGAAGGCTTGCGGGGTAGTTTAGAGATTAATAGATGAAGATGGAAAGCAAACATTTGCAATTCACGTCTTAATATTTACTCCATCTAAACAATAAATAAACAGGTAGAAAATGTTTCATACTCGGGCATACTGGATTTGTATGGTGTCTTAAAAAGCATATTTTTTCCAAATTATAGAGAAATATTCATGCCCTACACCGGACGCATCTGTGGTACGTAGTTAAATAAGTACGTGGAAAAGGGAACACTTTTCCAATCAAACGTTTATTCTACACAAACCTACCAATGTACTATTAATATTTGTGCGAAAGTTTTAATTTCTTATCATTGTTATTAGACTGGACGAAATGGTCTACGTGCTCGACGGTGAGTGAAATGTATTCCAAACTGCGGTATGACAATGGCATCTTTGGTTGAATCCTGAAATCAGTTGAACAATATCAAGTGATATCCGACACATGACCGGCTCGATGTTTGCAAAGATGATAAGGGTAGACGGTCTCATTAGTCCCAGGTTTACAACACATTTATTATGTTTGCACTTCAATTTCTAATGAGTACATTACAGCTATTACTACATTATCTTCCGAGGGTTTTCGGAAAACAAATCATAGACATGTCGAGCCGCTATTAATTTCTACGTTGAATGACGGGTCTCCGCGATAAATCAAAAGTTTATTTAGTTTATGCTCTTTAAAGTTTCATAATTGGTACATATATTTTAAAAATCCGTCCATTAAGTTACGGAAAAAAGGTGAAATACCGTAATTAATTGGGTTTTTATATTCTAAATGAGCTATTTTTTACATCTACAAAGTACAATCTTTTCCTATTTTCTGCAATATATTCATTGGTTTTCCCCAACTCACTCCATTAAACGCTTTTCGAAATCTACGAAAGAGCCAAATACGTCCCCATTGTAATCTATATTCCTCTCGATCAGTGATCTCATTACTGCAATGGCATCACGCGTACCTCTACCCTTCCTAAACCCAAACTGATCATGCCCAAGTAAAATTTGCCCTACTCTATAATTTTGTTGATGATCCTGAGAACAACTTTAGCTGCGTGGAATATCAATTTTATTGTTGTAAGGTAAAAGATCGTCCTCACATGATGTAGCCTTTACCTTTGCCGGAATAGGAACAAACACTAATCTCTAAAAGTCTTCCGGCCAGATTCTTTCCTCACAGATACTGCGAATCAGTCCGTACAGAACCTCTTCCGGCCACATTTTTCTAGAAATTTCAGTAGTTCTGCGGGAAGGTTTTCACCCCCATGGCCCTAATTAGTTTCATATCCCTTAATGCCCCCTCTACCTCATCGTTGAATTTGTCCGGAGCTATTCTATCTTCCTCGACGTCATGTTCCTTTTCTAAGTCTAACTTGCTGGCCCAAGTTCTTTACTATATAGTTCTTCTACATATTCCATCCATCACTCATGGATCTTTTCTGTGTCAACTATTTTGTTACCCGTCTTATCCCTGTTAGCATAGATCTTCTCTTCTTACTTCCCGATAGTGATTTAACCTTGCCATATAGCGCACAAATTTCACCCTTCCTCTGAATACTTTCCATATCCTCGCACTGTGTTTTCCACCATGATTCTTTTGCTATATTTTTTGTCTTTCTCAATTTATTATTATTTTTTTTTACTTCATTTTGCCTTACTCTGTGTTTGCATTCTTCCATTTTCTTCTCCCATCCATCTTTGTGATCATCTCGTATATGTATAAACACATATACATATGCGCATGCATTAAAAAAATAATGTGCAATAATGGGTTTGGTTAAGTTAAGTCGTAAATTTTACTTTTTAAAGTAAGAAAGTGGGTTTGGTACCCTGAAATTGTAATTATTGCGCATAATACGAAGATAGCACAAGCATTTTAATCTGCCAGTTAGCCATCGATCTTATTTTATCCTAGTAGTTCCACCTACCAGGATAATGTGAGGAAATATTTATTGTATCCTCATTAGTAGTGAACCATGTTTTTTTACGATGCAAAGTCTAGTAACTTAGGGTGAAAGCGAAACTTGCTTAAAACCAGCCTTCAAATTTAGTAGTTTCTCAAAAACATCTACAATTTTTCACCCAAAAAATTGTTGAAAATTAGGTGAATTTTAAAATTAAGTTTGCCTCATTTATTTTGTCGTTAACGTTGCTATGCTAATAGTTATCACCAAACTCACCATATCCTAGTACATTGACGTGACTATGGCCGTCATTCTAATACCGATATATTTGGATCAATTGCCAACCGTTGCTTGGATGTGGACCAAATCGTAGAAGTGCTCCCTTGGTGTATTCGCGTTCATTGCTCGGATATAGGAGTATTTCCACTTAACAATTCATTACCAATTGGGAGATGTAAATATGTCATCGATAAATAAATACCTAAACCAAGAGTGAAATGAAAGTTGGGTGGATGGAATTACTAAATGACGAATTCGGAAACTTAGACTTTTCTTTTTGATTTTTTTTGTATTTTACGCTGCATTGTTAAGAGCCGAGGCTGGTAATTATAAAATCAGTGGACTCTGTGTATATTTCGGTGTCTGATGTTACGGTCGTTCTTTTGTAATATGACTGCTGCTAGTGAGAGGGAAATTTCCGAGTGAGAGACTGGTGTGTGGTTAGGTACTATTTTTCTGTGGGCGAAATATGGATCGAGGATTCTTCTGCTCGGTTTAAATATGTTATTCATGAGCGTCTTTGGCAAGTGTTCTAAATAAGCATATCCTCGATGATTTCAATGTTTTTGTCAGCATAAACTTGGCCATATAGGTTAAAGCTCCTGTGCTCAGATACATAGGTGTTTTTTTTAGGTAAACGCATAACAGTCATCGTTCATTATGTAGACCAAGCTCAAAAATACTATTAATAATTGATCGCTACCGAACAATATGATGAATAAATACTTCACCTTACTATTTAGCCAAATTATTATTTATACCCGTTCACTTTTACAGTGATTACCCATGATAATGCTGCTTAGCGTGAATTATGCTATTTCATTACTGGCCCAAAAGGAATATTTAAGTTGATAATCACTTCCAAATCATAATAATCAAGGCCCAAAATTAAATTAAAAATTTAATAAATTTTCTCGATTTCAATTGCCTGAATTATATTGAGATATAAAGAAAAGCATACGTTCTTACCTAAAAATGGAGGAACGTTAGGGGTATTAGAGTTGAGAAATGTTAAAGAATCGTATCCCATTTCTTCATGATAGTGAAAACATGCTAGGTACCTTCTTCTTAACCCAAAGGTCGAGTTTTCGAGTACCCAGGGTTAAATGAAACAACAATTGATTCTAATAGAGACCAACACCAGAGAATATTTTCACTTAGAGCCTATTCCACCAAAACTGCAGCTATAAATCTATTATCAACCTTGTTAAACTGAATTAAAGAACTGTCGAATTCAGCCTTTCTCTGCTTTTAAATAAAATTTCACACACGGAATCAATGCTTCAATTATCTATTTAACTCCTCTATTTGATGAAAAACATAAATTGACTACCAAGTCTTGGAGACCAAGGGACTTACTTTTCTTAAAGTTGCTCTCAAAGAGCCAGATTGTAATTCACAATTCTTTACAAAATCGTGATATATATTTTTCACAATTGTAACCACACAACCAATACTTTATATACCTGGCGATCATAAAGACCCATATATTCACCGAACGTAAAAGTCCATCTTGTACGAACCAGTATGTATTTCCATCAAGCAAAGTAGGAAATGAGAAATACACGTTCCTTTCTCATTTGGCCTTCTATTTCACCTCTCGCCATCCTCTCTCTCTCTCCCCAATTTCCCCCCATCTCCCCTGGACCGCAAAATGCCCCCATTAGTCTCAAGGGTACACTAATCTCACCACCACGGACTGGCGACTGCGATTGTGGAACCTCGCCTTGTAAAGCAAATCAAATCCGAGAGAACTGGAGGGGAAGGAGAGTCTTTAGGTGCCTCCCGGCGTGGATTCCTGGGATCCCCGCGGGTGTTTCAAGGAGGTTTGGCTTTCCTCTTAACCCCCCACCCCACAAACACCCCTCACAAAACTCCACCCCTTGTCTTCTCCTCGTTACTTTCCAACCTACCATTCCCTTCCCCGCCGTCTGCCTGATCTTCTGGTCGTTCCTTTTGCCCCCTCTTGCTTGCTCCCGGAAAAGTTTTTATCCGTCTCCCATTCCCCATGACCCGCCACCACTCGGTGGGTCTCGTTATTTTTTATCGGGAGACCGCTTTTAACCGACCGCCTTATCGTTCAGGGAGAAAATGAACCTCGTCGAATACATGGCGGGATTGCTTGTCCGGCCACCGTCTCGAGTTCGATAAATTCCACTTCCCTAAGTGCAATTCGCGGGATCATTCCCGTGGTACCGCGCTTGTGGTAGGTAGAACTCTTAGTAAAGGGGAATTTCCTTCTATTCCTCTCTATTTTTCGACCTGTTTTTAGGTCGTAGATTTACAATGATATTTTTTTTACTTTAAGAGTCCTGCCGTTGGGAAAGGATACCACAAATTCGTAGGAGTTCCCACTCGACGTGATATTGAGGGGATGGAGCCACTCAAAAGAGTTGGTGGGAGGTTTTAAAAACGATTTCTTGTCGAGTGTACTCGTGCCACGCTATCAAAATAGAATCTTTGCAAAAATGAGCCGAAAGGCCCAAATTAAAGGGAGCATTTCGATGACTGTGGAAATAAGGTGCTGAAATGCAGAATATAGAAATCTTTTACCCTTTATGTCGGAAAATGTAAGAGAACTACCCGGAATCGGATATTTTATTTTTTCCGAAATAAATTATAAGAAGTGCGCTATATGCTTTGAATCACTCATTTGACTGGAAATTTATCTCAATAAGTCGCTACATGTAATACATGACTATAGAGAAAATCTCAGACAAAATTACCATGAAAAACTTTAGCTTATATGTCATGAAAACTAAGTATTACTTCAAACAATAACTTTTCGTCTTATACCCTGGAAGAACAATTACTCTATACAGCGCTGACTTAGTTCAAATACCATAATCTTGAAAAAGTAATAATGGAAATAAAAACGAACAGCGTGTATGGAATCGGTATTTTAAAGGCATAATAAACAAATTAATTGAGGTTGTCCTAACGAGTGCAACGATAGAAACTTTAGTGATTCCCACCCAGTAATTGAAATCTTTAAGCATGGCATTTTTACATAGGGATATTTTGCGGGGCCAAGAATTGTTGCTCAAAATTGCGTTGAACTTTATATTGCCATTTTTAAATTGAGTGTTCCTATAACACCTTCATTTCGCAGTAAAGTGAACCATATAATCCGATTTAAGATTGCTGGTATCTAGCCAAAAAGATATTTTACACTGTTTAGAACCAAAATAATATCAAATTCTTATTTTTTCCACTCCGTAGCAATAAAAACAGTGAATGTTTGGAATTTGGCCAATCACATAGCATAAAAGTTCACAATGAAGCAGAACTACGTAGCTGCAGTTGTAATAAAAACTACTTTTTTATATTCTTACTCATCGGAATTTATGGAAAATACCGCAACAGCTAGAAAGAAAATATCATCTATTTTTCCTAACTTCCTTGGATACGCTTTGAACGAAATAGAGGATTTGGCCCAGAAACTTCCGAATTTAAAGAGCTGAATTTGGCAATAGAAGGAAGGGACATATAAAAAAGCTTGTGGATGACTGAAGTTAACTGTAACTTCTTAAGGGTCACCTCATGACCTAAGGGCTGCTTTAAAATGTGGTCACCAGTAGAATTATCAGAAGGAAAATGATGCATTTAATGGGTAGCTAAAATGTTCTCCGAATTCATGAACGCAATTAAAATATCTAATAGTAATTAATCATCAGTTGATGAAAGACAGAGTAAATTCATAAATGTTCGTCATAAATAATAAAAAATATCGACAATATGCGACAAATTATAGCACAGAAGACCGGTGGGGGATAGGGACGGCTCGCGCTGAATTTTTCATGACTGACGAGCCAGGTTGCGCACGCGCACTGGGTTCTTCACAGCATTTGAAACACGCGGACGTCCATACACGCACGCACACGAACGAGTGAACGAGTGACAACCGTTTCCTCCTCTCACCCCAAACCCTCCACCCCAAACGCCACCCCGGCTTGCCTTTTATACACAGCGGGTACTTTTATTCCGTGGCTCCTCTGCTGCGCCACGGGGATACCATTGAACTGAAAGCAATGCTTTGGCATTTCGCGCGGAGTTTTGAATAAACAAAAGAGTGATTAATGGACATGGGCCCAGAAAGGAGAGGGGTGAGGGCACGAAGGGAGGGCATCGTAGTCACTGTGCCCGACTTCGCGAGCATTTGTGTATGCTTTCACGGGTTGTATTGGGGGGCGTTTCGATGGACTGGGAAAGAGTGTAATGGTGGTCCGGGATGGAAGGGGGTGAGAGGTTGAGGAGGTGCAAGGGATGGGGAATTCACAGCCGGTAGGGAGAGATTGAGAGAGAGAGAGAGAGAGAGTGAGAGGTGGGTAGAAGGCCCGGCGGTCAACAATGCATCATTTAAAGTCGAAAAATGAAGAGCTCGGTCAACAATTGACGTGCTCTTGCCGTTATTTACGACATGAATGGGAAAAACAGAAAAAGAAGTCTGCCTGCAAACTGTTTTGATGGCAAGAGGAGGTGCCCCCCTTTACACAGGTTTTTCTCGGTATAGGAACGTCCTGCAAATTCCTGGATGTTGAATTCGCCACACGAGCCGTGCGAGCGATTGAACTGCGTCACTATGCTAGAAGGGTAGGCTCAATTCTATTAAGACCAAATTGCTTTCCCGCACATTGGATTTCAAAATAATTCCACGATTGAAATACCTGTTGGTGTCATCGGACTATTGGTAGAATCAGGCAAACTGGTTTAGAGTAATGTTGGACACCTTCCATTGGATTTTTTCAAGGGAGGATTCATGTTCCTATTTATTATTAAATCCTGCCTAGAAACTGGAAATTTATTGATTTGACGACATCAGCACTTCTTGTTTTGCCAGCGGTATATATATATATATATATATATATATATATATATATATATATATATATATATATATATATATATATATATATATATATATATATATATATATATATATATATATATATATATATATATATATATATATACACACACACGAGGGTCATCCGGAAAGTAGTACCCGTTCGTGAAATAAAGACACAAAAGTAAATATTAACAAACATAAAAAATTTTATTTGAAAGAGGATACTTTAAACTACTTCTCAACATAATCTCCAAGCAAATTAAGGCATTTGTCATAACGTGTGACAAGTTTCTGTATTCCTGCTGCATAGTCCTTCGCCGCCAGCTCATTGAGATACGCGAGGGACCCATCTTGCACAAATTTTTGCATAATGCAGATGGTGTTTAACAATTTCATGAACAATTGTTCGAGAAACATTGGGAAAATGCTCACAGATGTCATCAATTGTGACGCGCCGATCGTTCCTCACGAATTCGTCAACTGAGCTCACCAGTTGGTCTGTAATGACAGACGGTCTCCTCGAACGCTCATCGTCGTGTGTGTTCCCCCTCCCCATGTTGAAGTTGCGACACCACCGCCGAACAGACGACTCGTCCATTACATTGTCTCCATACACCTCCTTTAATTGGCGATGAATATCACATGGGCGAACGTTTCTTGCATTGAGGAATTTAATCACTGCCCTCACTTCACAACTGGCGGCGTTCTCAATTTTTTTAAACATTGTAAACAATCACAGAAACAACACAGGCAATGCTAGCGTCACGCAACTTGGCTCAGAGAAGGCAGACAAGCCACTGAAGCTATCTGACCTCGTCCAGCGGCTACTCGCGTCGTCAGCACTTCATGCGGCACGAACGGGTACTACTTTCCGGATGACCCTCGTGTGTGTATATATATATATATATATATATATATATATATATATATATATATATATATATATATATATATATATATATATATTAGATATATAGATACAGGGTCTGTTCCAAAAATTAGTATAATGATTTTTACCATCAATTCAGAAGGCTAGAGTGGAGTATTTGTGTTGGGAAAGGTAAAGGTAGATCTTATGAAAATAACGCGACCCATACTAGTTAACTGTAGGCATTTACAGTGGGCGGATTGCTGCTAAACTAAACCCCTGTTCGATGTTCATGTCTCGAATTCACGATGCCACTTTCCATTAAGCAATGATATGCGATAAGATTGTGCATTAAGCATGAAAAATTGGGTTCTGCGACCATGACCATCGTTAGGGATGCTTATAGAAATGGAGATTTGTTGCACGAGGTGGTTTTCTGCTTACACAGGGTGTTCTGGGAGAGTAACAAGAAGTTTGACGGGGAGGAATGCCCTGAACATCCATCAACAACACAATGTGATGAAAATGTGCAAAAAGGTGAGATACATGCTCAATTCTGATTAACCCTCAAGTGTCAGGATGTTAGCAAAGAAGTACAACATCCAGAATATTGCAGTGCATTGAATTCTTATAGAAGATGTAGACATGAGAAAATATGTGCCAAGATGATCCCCAAGGTGATGTCAAAAGACTGCTTGTATGATACTACTTCCTTGGACATCTTGGACCAAGGTGAAAGTGACAGAATTGTTTAAGAATTGGTGGTTACCGGTGACGAGACATGGGTATTTTAATACTACACTTGTATAACCCATTTGGGGATCATTTTAGACCACTGGATAATGTCAAAGATGCCATGACGAGGTGCCTGAACGAGGGTCCTATTGATGCCTTACAGGAAGCAAACCACAACTGACTGGCATTGGTTTGTCGATACATAAGGGTGCTCATTTGAATAATTTGAGCAATTTTTACTTTGATATGCAATTAATTTTTCTCCAAGATTTATTCTAATTATTTTTGGGACTGATCGTGAACATATCAACGTTACTTGGTATATTTAATGAGATAAAATATTTGCAACATACACATACCCATAGCTGACTATCCGTGATTCTAAACCAATAATTCTAGATGCATTCCGTGATAGGTTGTATTTCCAAAACTAAAAAGTCCAAATCTTTTAAAGGAAATGAATTGCTACGATGCGTTTTTTCTGTTATACGCCATCATCAGGTAATTTTTATCCTGATGATAGTAAATTGACGCGGCGCATGCAAAAATTAAATTTTATTGGTATCTACGATTATTTTATTTAAAAGTATCCCAAGTATCGATTGTAAGATCATTTAAGGGGACATTTGTGACGAGAAGTTAAACCAAAGAGTTATTAGCAATACCAGACCAGGTCAAAGTTTGACAATTTACATGGTCAGGCACAATAGATTTTTATTTCAAATTGCAAAAGAAGTTATCGAATCAGGAACTCTAGGTATATATATATTAGATATATAGATACAGGGTCTGTTCCAAAAATTAGTATAATGATTTTTACCATCAATTCAGAAGGCTAGAGTGGAGTATTTGTGTTGGGAAAGGTAAAGGTAGATCTTATGAAAATAACGCGACCCATACTAGTTAACTGTAGGCATTTACAGTGGGCGGATTGCTGCTAAACTAAACCCCTGTTCGATGTTCATGTCTCGAATTCACGATGCCACTTTCCATTAAGCAATGATATGCGATAAGATTGTGCATTAAGCATGAAAAATTGGGTTCTGCGACCATGACCATCGTTAGGGATGCTTATAGAAATGGAGATTTGTTGCACGAGGTGGTTTTCTGCTTACACAGGGTGTTCTGGGAGAGTAACAAGAAGTTTGACGGGGAGGAATGCCCTGAACATCCATCAACAACACAATGTGATGAAAATGTGCAAAAAGGTGAGATACATGCTCAATTCTGATTAACCCTCAAGTGTCAGGATGTTAGCAAAGAAGTACAACATCCAGAATATTGCAGTGCATTGAATTCTTATAGAAGATGTAGACATGAGAAAATATGTGCCAAGATGATCCCCAAGGTGATGTCAAAAGACTGCTTGTATGATACTACTTCCTTGGACATCTTGGACCAAGGTGAAAGTGACAGAATTGTTTAAGAATTGGTGGTTACCGGTGACGAGACATGGGTATTTTAATACTACACTTGTATAACCCATTTGGGGATCATTTTAGACCACTGGATAATGTCAAAGATGCCATGACGAGGTGCCTGAACGAGGGTCCTATTGATGCCTTACAGGAAGCAAACCACAACTGACTGGCATTGGTTTGTCGATACATAAGGGTGCTCATTTGAATAATTTGAGCAATTTTTACTTTGATATGCAATTAATTTTTCTCCAAGATTTATTCTAATTATTTTTGGGACTGATCGTGAACATATCAACGTTACTTGGTATATTTAATGAGATAAAATATTTGCAACATACACATACCCATAGCTGACTATCCGTGATTCTAAACCAATAATTCTAGATGCATTCCGTGATAGGTTGTATTTCCAAAACTAAAAAGTCCAAATCTTTTAAAGGAAATGAATTGCTACGATGCGTTTTTTCTGTTATACGCCATCATCAGGTAATTTTTATCCTGATGATAGTAAATTGACGCGGCGCATGCAAAAATTAAATTTTATTGGTATCTACGATTATTTTATTTAAAAGTATCCCAAGTATCGATTGTAAGATCATTTAAGGGGACATTTGTGACGAGAAGTTAAACCAAAGAGTTATTAGCAATACCAGACCAGGTCAAAGTTTGACAATTTAAATGGTCAGGCACAATAGATTTTTATTTCAAATTGCAAAAGAAGTTATCGAATCAGGAACTCTAGGTGTAAAAATTAAAATTTTCTCAATCTAATCTCAATGCACACGGTTATTAGCCTGGTCGAAAATCATGACGCTCATATAAATCAGAAAACCGACAGCCCCAATTTTTAAAATGATTGCAACTTTAGCAATCGATAGACAATTAAAATTATTTAAATGCACACTAATTTGGAATTTTTTATCAAACATACGCTTCCCATTAAAATAAGATCAACGTAGTCTAAGTGATTCTCATTAATGTTCCTTGACAACAGCCAGCATTCGACACCCTCTGAATAGGTACCGGTGCCAAATGACCGAATATCTGCCTTTAAATAACGATATCATTCCCACATTGAACATTGCTTTAAAGGGGAAGCGCGGTAAAGGTGAAATCTGATGAAGCGATGAGGACGTTGTAAAGAAGTTGATGGGCATATGAAGATGTCATCTTTATTCTTGTGTACGTTAGTATTTAAGGAAGGAGTTGGTCAGTTAATTAGTCATTAATAAATAAAAGTTATGAAATTTTAAATCATCAATCCGAATTCTGACTCACTAAGATTGCGTAAAATATTCCATAAAACTCTGATATTACTTCATTAAAAGCTTGAATAATATGATAACATGTGACTATGATTTATGAATTTAATGGAAACAGTGTAGATTTTCCACACGCATTAAATAACATAGTTCTATAAGGAATAGAATAATGTCAATAGAAACAATATTCCAAAGCTTCTACGGTGTATGGTGTTGTGGATTTTTTTTACTTGTGACTTGAGAGGCGGGGACCATGAGTTGCATGCCTATGTATTGATAGAATTTCCCCTTCTTACCTTCCAGTTTTGAATAACCTGTCTTGGTATGGTGGAGGCTTGTCGTATAAATGGTTGTGATCCATTTTTATTCCTTCATTTTCGTGTAACAAAAAATTGTTTTAGATTTTTATAATTAAAACAATCAAATTATCATTAAAATAATCAAAAAATTATTTAAATTTGTTTCGAACTAATATTTTAGCCGGCATATGCACGTGTTTAGGAGGTTTTTTGTGATTTTTTCCCTTTTCCTTTCCTCACCCTCATTCTTCCTTATCCCTTATCGATCCCACCTAGTGCTTACACCTCCTGCCGTATACTTTTTTGGTAGATCACGGGGTATTTATGACGATCTGGATTGAAAATATAATGACTCTTCCTGGTTTCAGCGAAGGTTTAATATTCCGAGTTCGAAAGTATGCTAAATGCTCGGGTACAATTTATTTCATTTGCACAATGTAAGTTATTATACATAATATTTTAAAGTATAAATCATCTATTAAGAAATATTTGATGAATGGTATCAATAATTTAAGAATGGGATGCTGTTTGGAATCAAATCTTGATTTATTATCATCCCAACTACTAGCTTTGAAATGTGAATTCATTTCTAACACGCTTCCAATATATGCACTCCATTACGAATTTTAAAGGGATTAAAAATTTAAAATTTTTAGATACAGCTTGTGTAAATCCAAGGTTTTATTATTAACCTTGCCATTATATTTTAACGGGATAGCATTTGTATGAAACAATGGCGGACCAAAAATATTACCTTACATCACCCAGGATACAGGTAGTATGTGTCCTAGTTTTACTACCCTTATTTTCACGCATGATTGATTATTAAATTGATCACGTAAAGGAATTACATTTGCATATCGTGAAAATTTAATAAATTGCACGAGTCTATTACCCAAAGTCGGTTATTTTTTCAATTACAAGAACATTCTATGATGCCAAATGAAGGAATTTAGCAGGTGTGTTAAATAAATAGCAAAAATTGGGAAGCTTTTTTTTCCCTAGTCCAAGCAATATTTTCATGATCCAATTACAAAACGCTTTCAAATTGCACCGTCATATTGTGCCGGCCCACTTGAAATTTTAAACAAAAATGGGATTAATTTGCCCTTTTAAAATAACCAACGAATGACATAGTTTTTGTGCCGAGGAAAGAAATCAATTCCAAATAAATTGTGCGGAATCAGTGGCTCGAAGTGATTCTATCGTTCAGGGTTCAATTTATTTTCCAAAATTTCCAATTTTTACTGCAGCGTTGGCATGCTTATCTAGTTTCTGAGTATCTTGTGTCTCTCGAACATTCGAATCACTTTATTTGAAAATCGTTGCTGAGAGCGAAATTTGCCGTGAAAGCATATAGTGCAGACTATATGTCCAGTTTTAAGTGTCACGGCAAACGCTTTTTGGTGTTTACGTATTAGTAGTGACTAAATCAAGTTCACCAATATTAGGAAGATTTTCAGTTTATTATGTTCCCTTTTTGCTGTATACGATTTCAAAAAGGTCTTTAATACACTAGTTTTGAGAATTTCGCATGGAACTCTTCGGCAGTTTGACATTTTGATAGCATTATGCTTAATGCTTATACAATTATTTTCCTATGAAAATGAAGTTTCATCAAGTAATTAATTGTTGAGTATATTCCTTTTAATAATAACAGAGCGGAATGTCATTCTTCTTGTCTGAGAAGTAAGTTTTGATATAAATTCGAACGATATTTCTTCAAGATGTACTCATTATTCTATGACTAAATTCAGAATAAAATAACGGTATTTAAATTTTAACTTGAATTACTTCTAATTAGACAATGAGTGATTTATAGAATGATCCAAATGAATAATTATCTTCTCTTTAGCTAAGATGTACTACTTTCTATAACTGATGTGCGATAAAAATTATTTTAAAAAATATTAAGCCACTGAACAGACTCCGCCACCGCTATTCAATGAAATTTTCTCTATTACTTCTTACAACATGGAGGAATTACTTCGCTCTTCTTAACATTACGTCAGTTCCAGGTTTTTCCCAAATATAATATAATAACCTAGACTATATTTTGCCTGTAACAAACTAAAGTATAAAGTTTCTCCATTGATGAAATTATTTGAGAATGCCATTGAAACGATACCCGAATGAGAAATAAATATAGGTAAACTCTGATTTTCCCTGGTAAAAAATTGGAAGTGTGGTGGTATCTTCACCGTTTTTTTACTTATTCCTATCTTATTAAATGAAAGAATGTTGGCTCTATACCAGAAGAAATTAACTCTTAGATAGCCTTTAACTATTCAGCAATATATTTTTGTCGTTATTAATTTTTTTGCGAAAACATATCTGTCAAAATGAAATTATTTGGATAGGTGGATAACAAATACAGCGCACATCATTTAACACTAGCATAGGTATGCACGACATATCGCTTAATATAAAATAAAGCCATAGCTCATTCCATCTCCTGTAATTTTCCATCCATTTTACACGAAATGCTTAACATGAAACACTCTTTATCGGTTATCAAGTGCACAACTTTTGATTATCAGAGGGAAAATACTGGTCCCCATATAATATTTCTGAGCGAAATAGGCGGCTATATTTCCCAATCCACCAATTTTTCAAATGAAGGCTCTTTCGAAAACAACCTAGAAAAACTCCTATCGAGATTTTTGATTTGCACCAGCGTGAATTATCTCCCGACTTCACTGCCTCATACCTGTAAGTGAGCACGTTCATTAGCAGGGCAAGAACCGCCAATTCGGTCAAGTCCCTACCATGAGAAAAAGCGTTCCCTCCCTCCCCCAGAGAGAGAAAGCTACACGGTTCTTTGCTACCATAAACTAATTCCGGGAACTTACATCCTTTCACTGAGAAAGGTTTCAAAGTGGAGCACGTAGTCGTTTGCTGTAGGGTTTTCCCCAAATTCCTCCTGACCCCTAGGTCCTGGAATCCTGAAAACTTAGTTAATGCCGATCTTCAGACTGAGAAGTTTTTCTGCACCCCACTACAGTATTTTTCGAGAAAGGTCTCCTCTTTTGCGATTATTTCAAGCGGTGAATAGTAACACTTTTTAGAAAGTAAGCGTTCATCCGAAAATGGCTAATTATTAGCGTAAACGAAACAAAAAAGCACTGAAAGTAATAACGTAGCTCCTGCGAGCAGTTAAAATCGGTGAAAGATTAAAAAAATAAAACTGCAAAAATGTAGAATACAAAAGTCACTCCTGTCTACAATCATCAAATCGTCTAAACTTTAAAACTTTGTGCGATATAAATGAGTTTGAATGGAGGGGGAAACGTCTTTGCGAAGCTAAACTTCTGAGGTTTCGAAAAGTACAAAAGGTTAAATATTGTAAAGGAAACGTTGGATATTCTGAAATGGTTGGGTATGGAAAATAGAAGAAAATGGAGTGGGTTAGCTGCAGTGTAAAGAGTTGTTTTAAAATGACGAATATTTATGGAAGAAGATAGAAAAACAAATTTTTACATTAAAAGACGACTACAGTTTTAAAATAAAAATAAGAGCACAAAATAAAAATAGGAAAACATTTTCATGCTTAAACAGTACTGTCAAAAGGAACCAACTGCCTGTTGGGTTATTTGAGGTCTTTCAATCAAATTTTATGAATTTTAAGAATAGGTGTAAAGCAGCCTCAGAACAAGGCTCTGGGTAATATACATTATTTGCCTGTGATTAATATTTTATATTATATATTTATAACAAAATATTGTTCTGTACAAGATGTGGATGATGTAAGAGGTTGGATAGTAAAAGTGTGTGGTGTGATCACGGCACGTGATTTTGGAAGGGGTATGATGCGGAAGGGGTATGATGTAGAAAAGCGTGTTATTTTGGACAAAGTGTGGTATATGGCGGTGCGTTGCTTGGTATGATGTGAACCTCGGCCAAAATAATAGTACAGGTACGGATGGAAAATTCGAGAGTCTTTATTTTCCATTGTTTTACTGTAAATGCATTTTGTTTCATATACGTTCTTCTTCTGCAGTGTAAGGGTGAATAACTGGACAGGTTACACAGGACCATTTGCTGAATTCTAACAAAATTTAAATAAAAATAGTAATGAACATGAGGTGTTGGAAGCGAGCCTGTCTGGCAAGGAACAGCCCTGAATTTTATAATATCTAGGCTTGTGTGAACTGCAAAAGTGGACACTTCGTAATTAAAGTCGGAAATCAATTTCAAGTCTAATTCTTCTCGGTTGGTAACGAATGGAATTGTATTCAAACGTGTTTTTAGTGAATGAAAATGTTTCCCGTGATGTAAAATCTGGGTGGTAATTTTAATGTTGCCAATATTACTTGAAAAGTTTCAGTAAATGACATTTTTAAAGCTAACATGAACCGGCATTTTTTATCACTACCTCCCGGAGAAGACTAAATAATTTAAAATTGAGAAGTTTTCTGGTGAAAAAAATCGAAAAAGCGCATTACTGACGTTTCTTATCCATAGCTCTAAAAAGTTGCTAGTGTTCACTCTCGGAATATTTCTCAATCCTCGTCTCTTTTGCAAAATGTAAATAAACAGCCGGTGAAATACACAGCTAATAAAAAGTCTTGAATAACCGGAATCATTTTCATGAACTCGGTTGAGGCATTTGACAGACGCAGTTCACAGATGAAGGGCAAAACTGCTTTGATTTTTAATAACACACCTACAATCCCAACGTGTATAGCCTAGACTCAATAAAATTGATCTTTTTGCCAAAAAAACACAATTAATGTTTTGCAGACATGTGATCAGGGTATCATTAAAAATCTCAATGGCTCCACCAAAAATTAATATTCCAGCAAAGTCTGTCAAATATTTAAAAAATTAAGGAAAGCAAGCTCGTGACCCTTTTTAAATCCTGAAATTTGTGTCTTTCCCCTTGGAGATCAGTAACCTCCACACAATAACAAATTGTTTTTGCTACCCAGGGATTTCATTTCCACTGGCAGGGAACGGCCATGAACACACTGAACATATCAGGGAAACACTAGAGAATATTCATACTAGGAATTTGAGTCATTTTAAACGAATTTAACTACGAAGTGAATAGTAAGGTGGAGTATAGTTACTGACCTACACCTTATGCCACACGTCCTCTCAAAAACTCGCGGGGTAGTGTATGAATGTAAATATACGTAAAATCTGTGGGATAGCCAATTAAAAATTGGGATTTTAGACGCTGATTTGGCAGGGATGAATCTAAGGAGAAGGAATATTACTAACATTTTCTCAGGAGAATTATTCCAGCTAGAATGAGCATGTAATGAATAAGATCCGACGAGAAAAGCCCTCATTCGGGAAATTAAGAGGGTTAAACATCCGATTTATTAAAAATGATATGATAGAATGGAAAGCGTTTAGAAATGTTTCTTAAGTTGGGTTAGCAATCAGAACAACGACGATTTAACGTTAAGCTGAACTTATGAAATAGGTTCAGAGCACGTAGGTCGACTATTCGTACTTCACGATACATAGACCACTTGGAACATGATTTAGAATTTAAAAAATGGACGCCAGAACTATCAGACGCAAAGGTCCCTTCTTCCCACGCAAAATACGGGATTGTAATTGTGGGGTTGGAGCCTAAAAGAATGTCACATGTCACCCAATTAGGGAATAAATAGTTTTACTCCATCTACATAATACCTCGCAAGCCGCCTCAAGGACATGTGGCGGAGGTGTTAGGTCATCAGCCATGCATGCACAATTATTACACTTCTACGCAGATATGCATTTATGCATGTATACTAATGTGCATGCATTTTGCACTTATCTCCTATATATTGTTGGATAATCCCTTCCCACAAGACAGAGTATGGCTAAAATTAATCTAACGTAGTTCATGCTAAAACACCTTTTTAACCGTCTTTTGTTATGCTTTCAAGCTCCCTCTTTCACATCTCGGCCCTATTCAGTGGGAGAGGGGCGAAGGGATGCCTCACATGTCCCACTGTAAATATCAGTGTCACATTTTCGTCATGGGTGGGGACCTTAAATTGCATATGCTTTAGTTAATAGAATTTTCACCGTCGTGGTTTACAGTTCAGCATGCTAATTTCACATAGTAACTTTGGAAAGTGTTAGCTCAATAGTTATTTCATATTGCAGATATATTTTAGTTGCCAATGAAATATATTACATACATTCTTAATTAGCATTAACTTTAGAATTAATCCAGTACATTTCGTGTTGATCGGCTCCTACCGTACACTCTGTTGTATTTTTTTTTAAAACTCTATTAAATGGGATTACACAGGTGGTAAATTAATGAAACCCAAATTAATATGTGTCAATATATTACCAATTATTATTACAAAAAGTTTACAGTACATTTTGATATACCCAGAAACTAATTAATATTCAAATCCTGTCTCGGGAAACGCAACATTAAATACTATGAGATCCTAAATCACATTTAACCATCTAGCACAATATTCTTTCCACCTTCCTTAAATAGCCAACAGTCTCCCCGCTATCACACTCTTCAATTATCGAATTCGACACGTTGGACACTGCATTAATTTTTCTTTCGACGATTGAATAACTGTCGGCAGTGCTATGCCTTCCATCAGCATGTCTAAAACTTTGTTTGCTCTTTCTTCGTTGTATTTAACATTTTAGATGTATTACCAAATACACATCAAATATGTCCGACTCTTGGATACATTTCCTCTAACCTCAGTCATTATGCTTCAAAGATGCAGGGTCATTGAAATATATCCATATTAGAATACAGTCAGAAACTAGAGATTTCTATTTGAATTAAAAAAATACATAAATATAATATATTCGAAAGGGGATGGTTGAACAGATATTATTCTGATCAGAAAACATAGGCATGAGAAAGTTGTGTGCGAAGTTTTTGACACGAGAGCTCTCGGACGAACAAAAGAAAACTGACATGTAGATCTACCAAGAGCTTCTCGACAATGAGGATGATGATCCAAATTTTTTAGACAATGCCCTGACTTATTACTCTTCCTTCACCTCAAATCTGTGCTGAAAGGATGTCACCACGGCTTGGTGGAGGCGTTACAACAGGCCGTGACAAGGAACCTTAGCAGAATTCTGGGCGCCGCCTTCCTGAAGGCGTACGAGGCATAGAAAATCCACTGACTGCGGTGTGTGGACGCACAAAGGAGCTAATTTGAAGACTTTTGAGTAAATGTATCAATTCTGGCAATTAATTTTTTGTAATCGACTTAGTCCTACCAATTTTTGGGCAGATCTTGTATATAAATACATACATAAAACCTATATGTGAGAAAGGCCACCTAAATGGGAAATATATCACCGCAACTTGTAAAATATGCTGTTGCGTAGGGCATTTCGGCACTTTTTTGAAATAACATATTTCCGAACTTTGCGATTATATATTTTCCATTACCTTCTCTTAAATTTACGTTAAATTTACCTTAAAAATGTTTGAAGCACATAGGATACTATTTACGCATTTAATAATATTTTTATTAATGAAAATGCCCAATAACCTCACTCAATTCCGTTCAGAGCACGTCATTTGTGAAAAGAGACGTCGATTGTTCTAGCCATTTATTTAGAAAGTTAATGTAGTTTTTCTTTCATTAATGTTGTTTAAAATGAGCTCTCAATGTAAAACATAGGATACAGCTACTTTAGGTTAACAAAACAACGACGAAATTCTAAATAATGGATTCACGAGGGATAATACGTAAGGAGTATTGAAAATTAAAAAAAAAATACTAGGGGAAACATCGAAAAACAATGCCTAAATATCTAAAGCTTCATTTTAGGTAACAAATAATTCTATATCAGATATGAAATTTCAATCTAGAATTAACCAAGTATTATCTGATTGTAATAAGATAAAATGATTGTAATGAAAGTTTTAATACAATATGGAATAATTATAGAGTACTCACCCTGTCCAGAGGACGAACTCGATATTGTCACCGTGCTTACTCTTCATTGCTCGCGCGGCTGATTCCACGAGGCCCCAAGGTGAATCACAGCTGTGATCGCCAAAGCGACCTGCGGGCCTACGAGACCCTCCTCCGCCACCACCTCCGCCGCTACCGCCTCCCCCTGAACCAGGCTCATGCCTCCAGCACACTATGGGCAGAAAAAATGAAGCGTCGCTTCAGATACAGGATATACCAACAACCTAGGTTGAACCAGATATGTCATAACATGCCAGTAAACTGCTAAATTGTTTTTGGGCATTTTATTGTAATTTAAGATTTATGTCATCTCCTAGTTGCAACTTTACACTTATGGCATCCAATATTAAAGTGTACTGAAGGCGTGTATGCCTATCATGGGAAAAAATAAAAATATTTCCTTTTAAAAACGTTACTTTTCTTATTTACGAGTATCATTTTATCGCCATCTAAGTTTCTGACTAATCTTGTTGCTACCGTAACTTCACACAAATCAGCCAGCAATGCGCTCCTGTGGAATTTAGCAATTGGACCGAGTATGAATATTCAAAGTGGGAGAAGAATACGCTACTCTATTCAACTCTAGGATACCTCGACCAATTGAATTGAATAACAATTCAAATTAAAAAAAATACGCAAAAATATTAAATATACACGACAAATTATAACCTTATACACTAGGGAATAATAGTAATTACGAACCGACAGTCGAAGCACGCAAAGCAAATGTCACCATTTTAACGTCGTCCTAATCACGAGAACGTGAGTTTTTCTTCTTGGAAGCAATCTTCACTTACATTCACGTGTATTCATTACTTCAAACACTCGCAAACTCACATTCAAAGGAATTCAACCACCACCACCAGAATTCAAACCCGAACCCTAGGAGTAGAAAGTCAATAGCCATCGCAACATTTTAATTTATAATTAAATTCTCTCTTTATGCTTAAGCCTTCTGGGATTTAAGCATCGGTCTTTTTACTGTTTTTTCCATTTTGCTCAAATATCTTTGGTTATATCAATACATTTTTTGTGACTACTCAGATTTTGTGACGGGATTATCCCTTCTTGCCTATGAATTGTTCCCCACTTCTCTGTGCAGTGCACCATTCTCGATCTCAGCAGGTTCCCCATATTCTCACATTGCTCCTACTACCATGCCTACTACCCACGTAATAATCTTCTGAATTAAGCACAAGGAGTTATTTTTACAAAAGATGACCCAGAAAATTGAGCATTACCAATTCAAGTTTCTATCTTTATTCCTTAAGAATTTAATTCAAGACCCTCAAGTAACCAAGAAATACACATAAGACGATAATTTAACGAGGGTAATAAGGCATTATTCTCTCTTTACTTGCGAATATTTACAATGGATTATATCTAGCACTTGAGCAATGTTATAATTCGTTCCATGAAAATCATGTATCGCAAAATGGATTAAGAAATGCATGCATTAAGGACACTCAAGAAAAATATTTGACTTCCTATCATCAGAAAGAAATCTATGGATAAACTTTAATTAGCATCAATCTAAAAAATGTTGGGCATCTAGGTTTATTGCAGGGTATGAGAGTGGTTTTGGGACGGGGCCGAGATTTAAGAAATAGATTGGTTGATTTGAGAAGATCTGATAAGTAGGCGGGGCCTTTGAAAGTAACACAGGGATACTGGGGAAAAAGATTGGCGGTGGAATTATGGTTTTTGAGGATAGGGTAGAGATCTTTCAGGGTTAATCGCAGATATTCTAGGCCAGGGAGGTATGTGCTGCAGATTGATAGAGAATGGATTTCCGCGGTTGAGGAACGTTTGAGAGTGTAAGTATGTCTTCGGATACTTTTGTTAAGGAGGGATTCGGGATAACCTTGTTTGAGGAGGGAATAGAGTAGAGTTGAGAGAAAATTAATAAAGGGAGTCGTGGTAATCGCAAATTCTGTCATCTTATGGACAGGGAATAAAGAATGGCGCATTTGATGTGATGTGGGTGGCAACTGTTATAATGTAAGTATTGTTGTTTGTTGGTGGGTTTTATTTGTACAGAACTGTGAAATCTTTGGCCAATTAATGATACGTTAACATTCAAGGAGGTGAATTGGGAAGAGGAAACCTAAGAATTGAATGAGACAAAGGACGAAGTATTGAGGTCGGAAATGAAATTTTTCAGGGAATCAGTACCATGTGGCCAGAGAAAGAAAATGTCATCGATATATTTGAGCCACAATAAAGGTTTCAGTGGTGGTTTGAAAAGAATTTTTTTCTCCGCGGGACCAAGAAAGAGGTATGCATAGGAAGGGCTGAACCTACTGCCCATGGCAAAACCCTTGATTTGCAAGAAGAATTTATCGTTAAAGGGGAAGGAATTATGGGTTTCATCCTCACCCGTAGTAGGCAAAGCAAGGTTTCAATAAGCTCAGTAGGTGATTATTTATTTACTTAAAGTTTGACTTTATCAATGAGCAAGTCTTTAAACATCATATATGAAATCTGAATTAATTTTCATGCGGCATCCTATTCTCATCTCCTTTTAACTTCTAATTTTGGAAATTCCAAAAAAAATATGCATTTATCCACTACCTCACTCATAATTTATTCAGCTTTTGCACATATTTTCCCAAGTTTTATCATATTCAACTATTAGTTCGGTTGATTTTCCTACTTCCATCCGTTTTTATTTTTTTAATTCTTAATACGTATCAATCGTCATTAACATCGGCTTAATTTTCTTTATTAAGTCGAAGTTTCCTCCTATAAGAAAGTGTTTTGATTTCAGCCTTTCTTCTCATTTATATGCTACTGCTCATAACTGTTTATTTCATTGCCTATTCGTAATTCACACCGCTGTTTCTGCAAATAGACGAAAATATTTCCCTCCCCACTCTAGCGCTTTGCTAAGGGTTGAGTGAAAACCAAACACAATCTTTGAATTTCCCTGCCAAGAAAGAATCCTGATCGACGGGGAGGACTTCTGACTTGGAGATACCCTTGCTGAGTGAAAAATCCCCAGCCGCGTATCGAGCGGCGCAGTGTGGATTTAAAGTGAGTTTTGAGGCATTGGGAGCACTGCTGGTCCCCACTCGCCCCATCAATTCCCCCAACCACTTCAATCCTTCTTTCGCCACCGCGCTAATTCAAACAACCTCACCCCCTGGGCCCCCTTATCCCGCCTCACACCACCCCAGAGGACCTCCCTCCTCTCTCCCTGCGACGTCCGCCCTCCCGCACCTACCCTTGAGCGAACCCCAGGATTTCGCTCTATCTAGTTGCTCGTTCGTGTCCCGAGCCGAAGTTGGCCGTGAACAGCAGGTGCTTTCTTCGCGTGGGGAGGCGAGAAAGGAGACTGAGAGGAGGGTGGTGCCTCTGCCTCCACGATAGCAGCACGATGAAACAACCGAATTTTAACATGCTCGGTTGCCCGCGTGAGCGGCTTCCTTCCAAAACCTTCGACGAAACTTCTTAATGCACTATTCCGGCGGTTTTCCAAGGTGGCGGTCGGCGGTTCTTCCCTGGGAAAAGTTCTTATCCCAGCAGTACTGATCCCGCCAACTTGGGTCGGTGAAACTTATATAAGACGAGTTTCCTCGGGAGAACAAAAATTGAGGTCTTTTCTCTCCATCAAGAGATCTCTTCTTTTTTTGAAAAAAAGTGCGCGAGCCTTTGAGGGGGAAGCGACAAGAAATTGCTTTATTTTATTTAATATTTTGCGAGGTTTTCCTAGAGCGTAGAGTGTGGAACTTTGCATACTACAAAACTAGGAATATTGAAGTTTATTCTAAGCTGCTACCCACGTAGACACAGCGCATGAGTGGTTGCAGATAAAATGGTAATACAGAATGTTGCTGCTATTTATGTTAATGAAATAAACCTACTTTCATAATAAGGAGAACTGGATAATTGTATTTATTAAATCTAAGCTCTTTTAGGTAACAGAGGATGACATAATTTCGAGTAAACATGCTTTATTTTTTAAATAATTTTAAATGCATTAATGGAATACATTGACGGAGAACAATAAGGGCAATATAATGAAAAAGGAATACTTACTGTTCATTAGATTTTGAAATAAGGGGTGTATAATCGACATAAATGTCCCTGTCGTTCCTGATGATCGTGAGATAACAACAGGTCTGACTTCTTTAAAGACGTATAAGAAGAGAAGCACTTCCTTGTTAAAAAGAGAATCTTTTATTTATGAACTTAGTCTATGGTGTGCGTAATAAAGAAACAATTTCACCTATTTTTATTGCTTTTTCTAATGACCTGCAAGGTAAATATTCCTCCAAGGGTTTAAAATAAGTGTTTACCTTATTATTTAGCATTTTTTGTCATGACCGATTTCTATCAAGTACTTATTTAAAAATGAAATCAAATTTTCGTCTCATATTCTTTACGTAACTTTCACCATTGCTACAAATTTTAATATTAAAAACGCGAATACTGACTTAACAGAAGTCATCATGGATTTTACATTTAACTTTACATCACAAGCCTATACAAATAGTCAATCAACGACATCAGGGTATAAGATGCTCGCCTTGAACATGATTTTTCAGTGCACTGTAATTACTCACTCGTGGCTGTACAAAGATATTAAATGATGAATATGAAATGATAAAATAATGAAAAATATGATAAAATAATGAAATATGACAAAAATATACTATATTTTGGGTAGATTAAAATGTAAACCTCATTTCTTCACACTTTAACACATGAAAGGATAACAAATTCGATATAATAGTTTTCTAAAGACAAAATAGGAAAAATGGAACGCTCCAAGGTTTATGCCGTTCTTGCCTTGAAATGGTGCCACATAAAATATATAGTACATTGATCATGATGTATTTATTATGAAAACTGTGCTAAAACTTTTCTTCGTCCTTTTGAAACTAATGCCTATTTCTACGGGTAGATAAATTATAAATTATCTGATACTAAATTACTTCATTTCTTTGAAAATAACTTACTTACATAAGGTAGTTTTGGACGGACCCTATGACAAATTTATTACCTGCTTCTTATCATGAGCAGTGATCTTTGTGTGCGACATATCATTTTCTCATCGATTTTTTGCTCGTTCGATCTGTCTAAATGTCGTCTAAAATGCACATTGTATTTTTTCTCCTATTTCCCAACATTCTTTCTTCTACCACGACCAGCAACACCTGCCGATTAATCATATTTTATACCACATACTGTATCCTCAGTATACAATCACTCTAAATCAAAATCAAGTATATGATGCGACTTTGAGCATTCATTAGCATGAAAATACATACATAACATGGTGTCAAACGTAATGAGCAATAGTAATCTAAGGGAAGAAAAGGTCACGTCATAACTGAACTAAAGAGACATTTTAATCAGTGGCAGAAGTGTTTATAAACCAAATTATTAGTTGTTTGTAATGAATTTTGGTATCATATTTTTTATAACTTTCGCAACATTTCTTTTACATTTTATATGATTTATTTTACCCTTAGCCAAAATAGACCTGCAGTAGTCCCTCGCAGGAATTCTGAAGTATTGTATAATTAACAACACATTGGTGAATGTCAGCAATGTTGAACTATCTGTCTTGGGCGTTTGCTCATTAGAGCAAATATAATCAAACCAATTTCACTCTGCTTCCCTCTTTCTCTCTCTAACGCAAAGCACTCTAGAATCTTTCGGGATTAAACCACGCTTGTACCAATGGTACTTTGCGAACGGGAAAACAACATGGTGGTTTCAAATTTTTGTAATGCAATTTCGACCGACGCAAATACGCCCGCCATGTAGAACATAATGATGCTGGCACGCGGTTTGGCCATCTCGGCGCAATTGGAACAGTTTCAGCAGAATGATTCACATTCACTGTGGATCAAATTACTGCAGTGATGATTTGATCATTCGGGAGGAGCGCGCTGGTCCAAATGGTCTCGCACCAAGCTGAAAGCACGAGTAATCACTTTCGCCCGCCGAACGCAATTGACGGCCTCACTGTCATCTCCGAAAGCAAAGTTTGAAAGCGTTGACTTGAGTGTTATTGATTTAATCTAAAACCTAATCCGATTCCGATAAATGTAGCTGGTGACACAAGGCATTACCTCAAATAAAAATTTAAATATTGAACATTGCTATTCGGAATTCTGGATTGGAATTCGGAATCAAATGAAAAATTTCTTTACTCTTAGGGATGACTTTTCATGTCGTCGGCTTATTGCAATATCCTTCCGAAAAAGGTGGTAATAATTGACTCTTTTATTAAATCCATGAAAGAAATTCATCCCAATTATAAAGTACTATCTGCAGGATTAAATCATTAACACCGTAACAGTGGTCTAAAAATGTAGCCAACTATCTATAAGAGTACGGTCTAATAGTTTTTCTACAACTTATGCGCTGTAGATGAAGAACGAAGCTTTGATTAGGGTCTAGGTTTCGTCAAAATATGAAAAAATAAATTTATTTTGAAAATTAATTAATAATCAAAATAATATAAATTATATATTTTAGTAACGATTTAAAAATATATCATGTCTTTAGTCGATAATATAGTTGTACAAATCAATTTTAAATATTTTTGTTTCACTACTTTTGCTAAGGAAACGGGGGATTTTGAGGAAGTTGAAACATTACTATTAGGAGAAATCTATAGTGTTAGGATAAAGTTTTAATGAATCTAGGGATAACACACCACTAAAACTCTAAGCCCTTCCTTACCCTCGAAAATTAAAGAATATTCTTGGCTAATTTAACTTATTGTAAGAGTTTTCTAACTAATTTCAGCCATGCCTCCAGGTTTTGCGATGCGTCCCTTATTATTATTATTACCATTAGCAGTAATCTACCTGTTTGAGGAAGGTTTCTTTCAGGCTTCACTTCGTGGAAGTATTTAATATCAGTACTAAAAAGAAAGACTTGTACTTTTCCACAGATTTATGTGGAAAAATCTGGGCTAATCTGTGGATAAGTACAAGTCTTTCTTTTTAGTGTGGACTTAGAGTTGGTTCTTCTGTAGGTTTAAGCCTTGACTAACATGGCTAAAAATATTCTTTTATATGGACTATATTTTTAAATAACTCTCTCATTAGTTCTGCATACTTTCTATCTCCATTCATATCATCAAAAATGTCTTTTATCCTACATTCCAACTTGCTCTCCCAGCATTCCAAATGCTAACCTCAACACTCCCACTCATAAGTCCTTAAAATTGTTACCACATTTGAAATGCCTATTATACATTGATTAAGTATTAATATACATCTATTAATAAGTGTCATATACCGGTAGGTTTTTTAAGTACTCCGGGGCTAGACAATGCTGTACTCATAAGCCCAAACTGAAATTTCACAAAATTTCCTTAAAATAACTGACTACGCAGGAGAATGTGAATGAGTATTCAATTTGTGCGTCTCTCAATTTATAATATTTTTGTACATGATGAAGATTGCCTCTGAATATCTTTTGTGTTTAAATTTTCTATCATAGAAGATGCATAAATAATTACATTCATCAACTAAACAAAATACATATTAAAAAACTTATTTTTATTTCTGCCTATTTTCTACATCCGTTAATTTAGAACAAAATGTCTAATATTTTTCTCCTTTTCCCATTCTCCCCACATGAATCTTCAGCGTTCCAATACTTTTCAGTATCACCTAATTCCATTTGCCCTGACTTTGCCACCCTCCCAACTATCGTCTCTCATCTTATACCATGCATAGAATTTAATTTTTTGTTTTCCTTTTCGCCCATATTATTCTTTCATTCTTCCCCGCACTCACATCTAACAGGCCTCGAATTTCTGCAATCCAATCTGCCTCAATGACCAATTTTCTGAATTAAAATCCATAGAGGAGAAAGTATGTTAACTACCCTCGTTTACATGTTAATGGTTTTACAAGGTGATGCTTTACATTTGTAATTAAGATTCCTGCCTTCTACTTCCGCCTCTTTGTAAACGCTTCCTTCGTTAGGAAACTCTTATTTAGTGTCCACCAACTGTAATATTTGTCTTAGCCTTTCTATTTCTTGAGTATCCCTTCACATTCGTTTTCTTGTGATGCATTCTCATCCCATGCCCAGAAGACTTGTTGTAGAAAACACTAATTGATGATTGTAACCCTTTGGAAGACTGTATAACTAACGTTTTATCATCCTCTAGCCTAAGCGATATGAAAAGTCCCCTGCCTGGGTTCTTTCCAACCATTCCCATTCCTCTCCTACTATTTCCTTCATGTATGTTGAAATGAATAGGTAACGATGGAAAACCTGTCTTTCTCCTCTATGAATTTATGCCTATTTCGGCTCTCTTCCTTCTTTGCTTGATGATCCAAAGTAAGACCTTTGTCGCAATTAAATTGAAAACTTATAGTTTTATAGCCCTCATAGACAACTATTTATGACCTTTTTGAGATAAAATAATAACCAATGTCGCGAAAACTGTCGAGCAACACATTAATGCTACAATTGAAGATACGAACAATCTTTCTTCCCCCTTTTTTCAAACTTTCGACTAGTTCTGCGGACATAATTAATTCCCGCAGTCTTCTTCCTTGTTCATTTCCCTTAATGCCCATTTTGACTCGAATCAAAGCCTTCCTAGACCTATGATATCATCATTGAATTACATTCCCTTTCTACGCTTATATCATGACCACCTGGCTTATTTTCACCATTACGTAGTTTCTTTATTTATTATTTACATTTTCTCTGAACATCAATTTTTCTTTCATTTATATTTTACCCATCGCATTTTGTAGTACAACCGGATTAACTTACTTACAGCCTGACAGTTCCTCCCCCTTTATTTTCAGTTCACCCATTTAGATATGTCACAGTAAACTCCCCATATTTTTTCACGGCTGTCTTCACCATCTTTCCGTTCATCAGTTTCTCTCCTCAGTTGATTGCTGAACTATTTTTTTCAACTTTATTATTTTTAATTCTGTACAGAAATTCTTGCATATTTTTTATACCTCTTTCCAATTATTTTGTCTTAATTAATTGTATCCTAGCTACTTTTACAATTAGCATATTGCATTGCATATTGCTTAAATTTCAGTTTTATTTATTTTTTATTTGAGTTTTGTTGAAATTATATGAAAAATCAAAATATGAATTGCGTTTACTGACAGTTTCAGAAAGTCTAACTTGTGCAGTACTGGATTTTTTTTATAATTAATTCAGTTTTCAAATGAATTTGTAGGTATAGTGACCGGAAACCTTGAACCAAGTACCATGTTTAGAAAGAATGCAAGGACTTTGGAAAAATCTGAAGAATTGAATTATATGATGGGTTTACTGTGTTTCCTTAGCCAATTTACATTGAAGTGGGAACTTTATGCCAGCACCCTTTTTGATCCCACTGCTATTCTTTACTATTGAGTACTGACTTAAATCTTAATCTCATTGATCCCTTGAAAACCAATGTGAGAATAGATTTGATAAAATTATCCTCAGAATACATTTATACCGATGAAAATCGTCCTTGGAATTAGCGTTTTGGAATAAATGCAGAAATATTTACCGAAATAATACTATATTTTTAGGTTGTAAAAAGACAATCTCCGAAACAATTACGAGTATATACCATTAAAATAACAAATAAAATTATCCTCAAATAACTTAATTGTATATCCTGTAAATATTAACGTCTAACGGAAAATGTTCGTGGGACTGTTAGTATGGGAAAATTAAGAGTATTATTTCTGAAATGTATTCTATGAATGCCATGGATCAACGAAACATTAAAAAAAATTGGAAAAATGGAAAGAATCAATGAAAAATGACAATTTTATACTAATTAGTAGTTGACAATTAGTATCTCTTAAATATATCTACTTCAAACATGATTCCTAAAAGCATTTGGATACTTATATTGTCCATTCACAGATTTGCTGGTCATCGCCTTTCTAATTCCATAAACCATAATTTCTTTCAATCTACATCTAACCAATACCCCGTAAGTCGCCGCAAGGGCGTATGGCGGGGGGTTACCATATTAATACTTATTCTACCCACTTTATTTCATTTCTAAATATCAAAACGACAAATTTCTTTCACGCAAGTTCTAACAGAGGTCATACTATCTGATAGAAATTCAAATTACCAAGGTTGTGTCATGCTTATTTTTAAAGGTGATTTATCTTGTGATCTCCTTACGGGCTTTAGCAATTCTCGAAAAATGGGAATCTTTTAATTTGAAGTAGGATTTGGAACTTGAATAAGGGAAATTTGTCTCTCTTCGTCCTAACAATCTGGGCGTTCACACGCACACCTACAAGGACAGACACGGACAAAACACAGACCGCAGATTTGGATAACACCATTCCGCATGGGAGCCGGAGGCTTTAGAACTAAATGACGGAATGGAAGGAAAATACGTGAGGTGGTGGCGAGTCGAAAGAGAAAAGAGAACTTCTTCTCCTCACGATTCCCGTGCATCGGGCTGCATATTTTTTCCCCTTCCAGCATCGAATTTTTTTCCTTACCTTTCCAAGTTTTTTTCGGTCCTCCAATCCTTACCAATCCCACTGCTACAACCTTGCCTTTGGATAATTCCGTCCGTAGCTCTCTGGGCAGGGAGGGTTTTTTTTACTCGAAGTCGAGACGTACGGGAGAAGCGTTTTAGACCGGGAGTGAAAGAGGATTGGAGAGAGGCAGTGCGCGGTTGGGAGGGAGGATTCCGGAGGTTTTGAGGGATGTGTTTTCAAAGGGAGTCGTAAGAGTGGGTGATGGGTTTGGTAGATTCATGGTGGGGTGTGGAGCAAGGTTCGAAACGAAATAAGGAGGTGACACCCGGAACAGAAGGTTGGAGAGGGAGACGTGAGAGAGGGAAAAAAAGAAAATAATCCATGCCAAGGCCCTCACATACCCTTGTACTAGAGCGCATCTCCAACGATAATTCGGATGCCTCCGACATTCTGAACGAATGCAGTCGAGAGTTGCAGTCAGACTTACACTTCTTGATTCCCTCAGTCCTTCCGAGTTACGACATCCGCCCCGTAATCATTCACGTCAGTAATTCAACGATCCATTGGCAAATTTTCATAATACCAGCAAAATTTCCACTGATGGGTGAACTGCCTAAATATATCTCCAAAGGAAATGAGGAAATTTTTAGAATTATAATGCTCTGCGGAATTTACACACACTTGGGTCACAGAAATAATTAATTTTAGTAAAAATGAGTTTGTACTCGAAGAAATTGACTAGCACCTTAAAAATACAATACGATAACGTTATCAATAGTAATGAGTTCAACGGTAGTTGGAATTAAGAATTCGTTTTCAATTAAAATAACGATAATAAATATGAAAAGGTTATTATAAAATAAAAAAGATAATATCCATTTTGAGTTCCGTGCAGTATACGGTAATATTTAAAAGTTTCATTTATAATAGAAATCATGAAATGCAGCCATTATAACACCATATTAATAATATTGAGAGTCATCGATTTACAAAAACTTATGCTTATGATGATGACTTTATTTTAATGCCGCATAATCTGCAATCATATGATATGCCTAAAAATATACAACGAACTCATAGGCATCTACTTTTTTCCATTGTATTGACACTTCATTATCTTGTAGTTCAGTTATCCTTGTCGCTAAAATTATTATGAAGATATACAATATATATATATATAAATATGTATATATAAATACACACAAACACACACAAGCGTGGTCAGAAAAGTTTTCGAACTCAGAAAATTTCAGAAAAAATGTCATATCTTTGTTAGGTCGGAAATTTTTCACACCACCCTCGTGTGCTTGAGTTTGTTATACATACATATATATACATATATATATATATATATATATATATATATATATATATATATATATATATATATACGTTTGTGTGTGTGAACATAAACACGTATGTATATCAACCTGAAGGTCGGTTTGGTAGGTGACGGTAGATAAGTTCATCCAGTACTAAGCCCGACGGCATGTCAAATCCTCATATCAGGGTAAGGGGCCAGTTCCTTTCCCTGTACCGAATATGGTCTTCAAGGAAGTTCTGGTACCCGAAAATTCGCATAGCTTGGGTGGAGCTGCAGGTGCCAAGAGAGGCTAGCCCAGTAATAGAATCTGGGCCCTCTGGCCAGCAACCCACACATACACACACCCAACATCCTAACAGCTGACTGAAACGGAGAGAGTATAACCGTAAATACAGGAATCTGAATTAAGAATGGAAAAATTGTGCAAGTATTCATTTATTGGTTTTTCAATGAGGCTAAAGAGTTCTTCATCAAGGTCTCACAAATAGCAACCTCTAGAATTCAAGTCGCATTAAAAATTTTGACAGCTTTTCAATGTACTATTACTGAGATGAAATCCTTTAAATATGCAAAAAGAATTTCTTCTGTCATGTATACTATATATATAATATCGGGAAGCTTACGCTTTGTTGTATTCAAAGAAACTCAAGAAACCGTTTTATAATGACACCCAAGACAAATTATACTTCATTAGTTATTTATCACTAAGAGTTCATGTTATCATAAAAACAAAGAAAAAAATTTACAAATTTTCAGTTTAGGTAATCCTGGAATAGTAAGGTGACCTGGAATCGTTTTTTTTGAAGTCATAATGCTTTTAAAATAATTTTTTTTCTAATTGAAAGATATGCATGCCCCATACGTTTAAGGTGCTTCTCGTCAAGTCAAATATTCCAGAGTTTAAATTTTTAGCTTCTGTAAAATCTAGTATTTAATGCAACTTTACGTAAATTAAGGCAAACGAAGCCATTAGTACTGGCGCTACATATACTTGATTTTTTCTATATGGTTCTCCCACAAGGGGGTTCCTGCCCATTAGTTCTAATGCAATTGGGGCTAAATATAGTAAAAAAATGTGGTTTTTATAACATAGCGGCCTCCACTTTGTCGTCCTCCCACGTTCAAAAGGCATGGGTTGACTTCCCTCCAGTTTTCTTCGAATAGGGGCAGAGCTCTTTGTGCGTTACGAGCAGAGCAGTCTGTCTTTCGATAAAGCAATAAAAAGGATCCATTTGGCATGCATCTCAGGATAAGCCTTTTCCGGCGTCTATGTCACCCAGCTACCATTGACCATAAAATGGAAAAGTGAGGGAACATTAACAGTGGAATATAAATATATGGAAAAATAACAGTTGGGCAAAAGGTCATCCGAGGAGAGGTCACCCACAGCAATATCTTACGGAAGGGCTGAAACGTGGGTTTGCTTTGAGTTCACTTCACATTAGACAGCGACGAAACAAAAAAAGGCTATTAAGGACGATTTTATGTGTACAGGTATCTATGAGTGTGTCTGTGTGTATATATATATATATATATATATATATATATATATATATATATATATATATATATTTATGCATACATATGTACATTGTATGCATAAATAAGTATACATATATTTCAGGGATATTTAAAATATTTAATTATTTGTAAAATCAATAGGCTTTAAATAGATAAAAAATTAATGATAGACTGAAAATTTGAGCGATTATTCAGAAAAAAAGATAAATATACCTATTTCACAAATGAGAATAAGATGTTAAAAAAATAGATAATCAAGATGCTTGTTGGAGTAAAATAATATGCTAACATGATTTAATCAGTTCAACTTCTATCCTTTTGCCAGCAAATATATCGCAATTTTTCTACTTTTGCAAACTTTAACATGATTTTCACCGCACACATAACGAAGCGGAAGTTAATACTAATGTTGAAGGAATAAATACCTAAAATAAATTTATCATAGCTAAAAATTGGATAAATACTGAATAATCCTCATGATTACTTATCTAGTTGAAAATGCATTATTATCCTCATATTTTGCCTCTATATTCTTCTGTATAGCGAGATATGTTGTTTGTGGAGAGCATCTCCGACTTCTAGGTGTTGAACCCAGGAAATATTTAAACTGAATGGGGAAAGGATGCGAGTGGATTTGCACCTACTTTTGGCATGTCAAGTCTTTTGAATAAAATATTTTCATAAAAACCCTGGCCACGCCGACCAAACGGCAGGAATTGACATTGGGCGCATATGCTCTTCCGAAAGGAATGCATCACGTGTTTCCCTTTATGGCGAGCACCGTTCCGATCTCCTCCCACTTTCGTCGCCCGATGCCTGAGCACAGTCATCCAAGGGGTTCAGAAGTAATAGCAACGTAGGGTGACATGCCTCCTAGATGACGGATCTGAGGAAATGCCCCGAGATCCGGCTTTGTCTGCTCTAAGAGTTTGAAAGCACCGGTGGCCTTAGCCACGGCGGCGTTTATCTTTCCCCGAGGACGTGGGTGGGGCACACCTGCCGGACCTCTCCGTCAGCGTCAAAAATTCCACTTGCGGCCGCAATTGAGTGCGATTAGCATTAAAGGAATTGAATTTGAAGAAAAAGGAACATTGAAAAGCATTTCATAGCCCTAGATATTTTGGCCATAAAAATCATGGTTTTTTCTTTCATTCAAATGTATGTTTCGAAATAAGGTAATCTAAGTGCATATTATTAAAAGCGATATATTAAATAAGTACTGAATCCGCTGCGTGGGCTATATTTATCAATCTAGACCCCATCGTGTGACACCACCAAAATGAAAACGGAAAACTATTCTCGTAATTCAAATAATTTTTACATTTATTTTTTAATTTAATTCAAATAATTTAAGAAACTTGCGAAGCATTGCGAAAAGGATGTATTCTCATTGAGGTACTTCGGTGTTTTATGTTCTTATGGGTACAAAATGCTAAATTTGTCAGCCAATGTAAAGGCATTTGTGCCGTGTTTGGCTGCTTTCATAAAGAAATAAATATACTCACAAAAGTAAGTTAATAAAAAATCGATAACAATAAGGAATAATAAAAAAGTTAGCAATAAAAAAATGAGTAAATATATCCCAAGAATCTCTTTCTATGCGTAAATTATATGGTCCTTGGAATTGGAATGGGCTCAAAATGAGATTTTGGAGTTTCATTGAATTGATATAATGCGTCAATTCATCTATACCTACGCTCTCTTAACTTATCTCACAAATAAATATTCCTCCAGAGGGATGAAGAAATTATCTTCCATTCATGTCAATCGTAAGACATTATTGCAAATAAAAATATATCAAAATAAAAAATTAAACTACGTTACAAACGTTTTAATGATCTACGTGAAGACATAGGGGAACCCTTACAATATTTTTAAGACTTATTCACCTAACTTTTTCCACAGTTTTCTCTGTCATTTGTGAGAACATTCATTCATTTAACCGTTTCAACATCTCGTACGAAGTTTATGCGAGGCAAAATTGACTGTTTCGTAGGACCTCATCTTTACCGAAGCCCATGTGTAGCGACATTAACCTGATAATTAAAACCCCTTACGCACGAATAACTTTTAAGATGGTTAGCTGTGTATCACGATTGTTTTTGCAGTCATTTTTCGAAACATTCAACAATGGGTCACAGAGACTGATTTGGCAATAAGCGTTTTTTTTTTGCCACCTTTCTCGGTTCACCCATGGATTTATGTTGTCGCATTCTCCCTTTTTGTCTCGTATTGCCTTTTACATTACTTTCTTTGTCCAACGATCGGTCTTCATTATTCCTGACTCCCACTTCTCTCTTACATTCACCGCCTCCCCTTCCACAGGCCGCTCAGAATCCCAAGCGCTCAATATCAATTTGCTCCCACTCTCCCGGCCCCAGCTCCTCAACTCCTACCGCTAACTGCCTTTCCGACTCTTTAATCTCACCCCCCATACACGCCTATCTCTCTTCTTCCGCCTCCATTCCCTGGTGTGCATCATGCCCTTTTTTTCTCCTTAACCTCCCCTCCTTTCTCCCTTACTCCCTCACAGCCCTCCATCCACCATCTTTTTGCCTCCCCTATTTACTTCTCTACGACTCCCTCCCAGTCTCTCTCTCCCGTCTCTTTCCAGGAGCCATTGCCAAGGCTGTGTCCGTTCCCTTCGTGATATATGACTTTTCGTCCCTTAGAAGTGCCCACGCTGCCGCTGGCTGTAGGCCGCTCCTTGTGTGGACCTGGGTATAGGGGAGCGGGGGAAAATGGAGGCGGTGCGAGGAAGCAGAGGAAGAGGAGAGTAGGCGGGGGCATGGGGTAAGTAGGGGTAAGGAGGGAGAAGGAGAGATACAGAGAGGAGGAGGAGCCGGTTTCGAACGCGAATCCGGAATGGCTTTGTGGAAATTTCATTAATCTATCTCATTCTCCCTCCTTCCTTCCATCCCTTTCCCCGCCCGCTCTCTCGTTTTTGCCTCCGTCTCCCGCACGTCAGTTCTAAGTGCGCTATGCACTTCAGTCTTCGAACGCGCATGCCCGTATGGTGTGCGTCTGTGTGCTCCGGCGCCCCCCCCCCCGTCTACATGTGTTTGCGTGCACCTCCGCCCTCATCCCCCACGAGGCATACGACGCCCGCCCTCCACGCCAAGATTGCTCTTAGCGTGCCATTTGTTTGTGTGCTCGTGGTGCTCTCCCATCGCGGTTACACCGTGTATCCAAAAGGAAACAGTAATGACTGATGTGCAGGGAAAGGATTTTTCCCCAGCCAACACTTTTATAAATAGGTATGTATGTATGTGTGTATATATATATATATATATATATATATATATATATATATATATATATATATATATATACATATATATATATATATATATATATACATACATAATGAATATATATATATATATATATATATATATATATATATATATATATATATATATATATATATATATACACATTATTTATAAAAATGCATTTATGCACAAATACACGTACAAGCCAAAAAGGCGCGCTAGGTGATTTAACGACGCATTTGGTATAGGGTTGTGGAAAACAGTCTAGTACACATTTTGGCGAACACAGAGGTCAAGTGAATTTGCATGAAATAAATATGCCAAACGAATACTCCACCGTAATTTAATTGTGAAGCAAATACTCTACCACTGAACTAATGTGCCATATGAGCATAAAAACCATAAACACAGTAATCAATCCGAAGGTCGGTTTGGTCGGTGATGGTAGAGTTCAGCCAGTACTAAGCCCGACGCCGTGTGAAATTCACACATAAGGAGGGTAGAGGGGCCAGTTCCTTTCCCTGTGCCGGTAATGGTTTCCCAGGAAGACCTGGTACCCGAAAAATCACACATACACAATATTTGAGTACGACGTCCGTCGGTTGAGACGTAAAACTGCGGACCCCTTGGTGACTTTCGACAAGAGTAGGCTAATGCCAACGCCGGCGTTCTCTCCACCCGTTCTTTTCCTTCCATTCCTAATGGCACAAATGACTTTGCTGTCGGTCGCGTCCCCCTAAAACTACAACTACTTTATCATTTTGTGAAGCAGTCTGAGGAGTTATGGAAAGAATCCGAGGTTGTTGGGTAACTGGGGATGGAGAGACGTACCGAAGGCTTTAATTTTTAATCCATGTTTTCTTTCAGGGACAGGTACTGCCGTTTTTACCATTTTCTCTTTTAAAATCGGATCACATGATGTTGGGGGTTATTAGTGTGGAGGTTTCGGGGTGTTTGCCAATTGAAACCGTCCTGAGTGGAATCCAGGAATCCGAAACGTGCAAATTAATCCCCACCTACCCGCGAATCCTTCCTTAACAACCGGTGTTCCTAGTCCTCCGTCGAGTCTCACTCCTTAGACCTCCGTATCTCCTCGCCCCCTGAACCCAACCCTGAACACCCCCTTTCTCCTCATCCCCAAATATGAGCTTCCACCAAGCTTTAGCGACGCATTTGCACCTGGAATAGTTTCTACTTTCGAAAATAATGATTCCGCTCATTAAAATGACTGTTTAGGATACGCTATGGAATTTCAATGTAACATCATTGAGAAGTACGTCACCGTACAATTTTCGAGAATCTTCGGTACTAGTTTACATCACTATCACATTCTCAAGTGACTTTAGATTGATAAATTTGAGAGATATTTATCTTTTTCATAAATAAACCCTTTTGTATAGAAAATGGAAAGTGACAATGATGAGAATGAGAAGAAAAGTTGCGATTATAGAATACTGTCAAATAATTTCTGAAAAACGAGGGCACCATGATCAAGAAAACTATACTCATTTCAATTGAAGCCAAGTTCAGTTGAGAGTTCATGTTCATGAGCATTTAATAATACGATTTTCCTAAAAGATTTCAGTTTCCGAACGATAATTGCAGACTTTTCATGCATGTTACCCTTCAGAAATAACTCAAAACTCTAATCAAATAACTAATATATATTTGACTTCATATAAAAACTATTTGATTTCATATATATATATATATAATAACTATAATAATTAAATTCTCTTATGAAAGACAAATGAGGAAGTTGAACGTACAAATGCTGAATTCAATTATCAAATGATTACCAAATATCAAATTGTAAAAGCAGCTCGAAACAAAAGTCAGGTTTTTGCTCATACAGTGAGATTTAACATAGAATTTATTTTCAAACCGATTAATACCATAAACATTTAAATATAATAAGAATTGAAAATGTATCGAGAAATGTATCCTAAAATTCCTCGTTGTGAAAACTATGGACATTTAACCCTCTAAAGGTCCAATATTTTTAATCCGAGCCGTTTCTCGCAATAATTCAACGCACAATTATACCGTTATACTGTAAAATATGATTTTATCTTTAATTTTCATTGTTTATAATATAAATATTTCTGACATCGAGTTTAATTTTTTTAATATTTTAATATTAGAAGACCGCATGCATCACACCTCTATTAAGGCTTTCTTCATATTTACACGCTACTCTACGCATATCTACAATGCAACATATTCAGAGTGTAAAAATCTTTCCCCTTAACAAGGATCATATAGGGAATGCTATAAATTGTTTCATTGCAATGTACACTTAGTGGATGACTCCGTTAAAACTGTCGCGGCATCTTCAAAATTTCTTGGAGTACGCATATCTAACTTGATGCGTCGCATGCATACAGTGTTTGCATAAAAAGTATCGGAAAATGCATTTATTTCAGATATTGTTAAAATGCCTCAACATTCTTCATATTAAATCCCTTGAACATAGGCACACTTTTTCCAGCGGCCCTATTACGACTCGAAGGGTCCCTGGTAGGCAAATTCCGGATAGTCCTTAAGGGTAGGCGTGCAAGCTTCTTGGATGGCAATTCTAGTTCCATGGCGGTGTCCTTCGAAGGACGATTTCACTTTCGGGAATAGAAGATAGCCAGCCGGTGCCAAGTCGGGATTGTTAGGGGATTGGATAATCCTCGCGATGACGTTGCCGAAGGTCTTCGCGAAACTCGACTATGCTTATAGTCATCACTCAAGGTCTTCGGGATAAGTTTAGTGCATATCTTTCGCATTGCCAATTTTTCAATAATAATCGTGTGAAATGTCAATTTATCAATACCAATACGATCTGCAATCATGAGTACACTTTACCAGCGGTCTGAGTTCAGCACTTCAATCACACGTTATGAAACATTTTTACCGTTACTTTTTATACAAATCTTGTAAATGGTATAGATAAAATGACTTATAATGACTTTTGAACCCCACATTCGGAGGTATTTAAGCCTTATAGACTCCATATTAATCCTGATCTTTGTTTAGGAGACGTTGGCTAATGTATAGCCAAATTAATGATGTCAATTTAATTTCGTCGCGCGCAAAAATGTCAAAGGGTGGTTTTAGAGATAAAATCGTACATTTTTATATTTTCCTGCCCTGTCACCACAAAAATGCAGTTATAAATTACTCAACCAATTCCTCTTTAAAAAGGAAACATATCTATCGAATTTTGCTGGAATAAAAAAAAATTAATTTATATAACGAAGAAAATTCACAAACTACCCCTTCACTCCCCACCCCACCCAATCGCTCGGACACAGCCTGCGATAACCTTCCCCTGCCCTCCCCGCCCCACTTGAGGGGAGGGAAACGTCGAGGAAATCCATCAAGAGACATATTAATGCACTCGTGGCCTCTCGCACAAATATCTGCGCTCAAATGGGCGGAAACATTTCGGTCGCGGCACTCGTCCTTATTAAGCCATTTGTCTGCGTGTGCCACGGCCCATTAAGACATCGCGTTTAAATAAGAGGGAGCGACAGAGATGGTAAGAGATGGAGAGCGGCGTCATTTCACGGCGACACGCTTTTTTACCACTCCGCCCCACCCTTCCCTCGAGCAGTCGTCCCTCCCGCTCTCACCATCACCTCCCCTCACACGCGAGTCCCGAACCCCTCAGCCCGCGTGAATAACTCAAAACGACAACCGCATTCGGAGTGCGGCGGGAAATGTCGGGGTAGGGGAAGGAGTGCGCGCGGATGGGAAGGGTTTGAGTGGTATTAAAAAAAGAGAGAGATATAGGGGGGGAGTGGTTGGAAAAACAACAACGAGGGATACGAAAGCCGGCCGAAGCGATGGGATGTCACAGATCGCACGGCGACTTCTCGGGTAAAATATGTCGTGTCGGATGTGATTCCGGGGCAGGGAAGGATGGCCGCATGTTCCTACGCTCTAAACGTTGAGCAAAAAAATCCACCAACGCACACACACTAATGAACGCAAACACAGACACACACACATACATGCATGTGTGTGTGTGTATGTATGTGTGTGTATATATATATATATATATATATATATATATATATATATATATATATATATATATATATATATATATATATATATATATATACACACACATACATATTTATTTATACATTTATACATACATACATACAGGGTTCGTCCGGAAAATAAGTGTACTGAGCTCAGGAAAAAAAATGTATTACACTTTTACATATCTTAAGCTAATATTCCTCAAAATAGGACCCTTGTGAGTCGATACACTTGTTCCAGCGGCGTTCCCATTCCTGGAACGCTCCCGCGAAGGCATCATCGGGAACCTCTCGAAGACTCGTCGTCGACCTCTTCTCTGCCCTCCACGAACATCTTGTGCCACCGGAAGATCATGTTTCTGGACATGGCTGACTCCCCGTAAGCCTGGTTAGTCATACCGACAGTTTCGGTAGACGATTTCCCAAGCTTTACCGCAAATTTGATGGAATAACGCTGCTTCGGCATCGCGTTCCGTGACGTGGGTCGAGCGTGGAGGTTCGCGTTAACAGAGCTCCTCACTACACCACAGCTCAGAGCCGACTGTCTTTTTCAGCGTCGCTTGCCAACATAACCCACTCCAATCGCAGCCCGTCAGAGCGGTGCTGGGCGCGCCTGGAGCGGCGGGAAAAAAATCAGTAATCAGTACACTTATTTTCCGGACGAACCCTGTATTTATTTATATTTATTTATTTATTGATATTTATATATACACATACATGTGCACGTACGCATCTTGCGGAGATCAGAGGGATTTTTTCCCTTCATTCCGCTGGAGTTGAACTCAGTCAGTTTCGTGTTACCCTGTTATCTTTAACGGTAAAGAATGCTTGAAGTGGTCACCTGTTAACGACTTAGGGCGCCTCTCTTCGAATTGTTTAGCGTATTATAAGAACATATGAAAGAAACATTTCCGTGAAATTGCACATTATTCTAGATCAGGGTATCTAAAACGCAAATATTTAATCCTAGTGACCTAAAAAAGCTGACATTACGTATTTCCCATGGAATTCTGGATTTACGCTATGTAGAGTTAGACCGTTAAGATTCAAAATTATATCATACGTCGAAACTCATGCGTATAGTATTACTGTCAGTAAATGTACACATTACGGTGGACCTTTATGTATTTTCAAATATGACATATGATTGTGAAAAACTGATGCATTGATTATATTTCTTCCTGCATTTTAGAGAAGAAACATTTATTTTGCATTATTAACTTTAAGACTGCTTTAAAATTGATAAACCTGTAGTTTTATCCAATTTAACACATATATTCCTTAATTTGGCAGAGTTGACATGTATATCTTTGGTATTAGAATAAACATCTTTTAAATATTTTGCAAGGAACAGTTGAAGAAGAGAAGAGGATGATAAAATGAAATAAAAAAGTCGCGTTTTATTCGAAAGTGAGAAGCCTAATCAAAACGTATCCATGAAACGATACTATGAGTCTGACTCTTAAGTGCGATATGTGAAATATCACAATTTTTTTATCACATGTTTGACAAGAAATATTGAGAGATATGGGTAAAATGAAAAAACCAACAACTGAGTCAATAAAACATTCATCACTAGTGTTGCGGTGAACTTTTATTCTTTCGCTGTCCCACGATCGTTCATACTCTAGACGTTAGCAATAATGTAAACAGGTTATCTGAATATTCAGGTGAATTTTTTATCTTTTAATTATTTATAAATTGAACAAGCTTGGATTTTGGTGTCTTTTTACACCAGAGATATTTTAGGGAGATCATCAAAGTGCATTAAAATGATGCACAATTTGACCTCAAGGAAGGCGAAATTTGTAGAAATTAAAAAATCTGGATTTTGTGGGTAAAACTTTGTCTATTTTTATTTCAAGTTTAAATGTATAGTTCTTGAAGCTATCAACTACCGTGAACGTTAAATTAACGCGAAAAATTAAATCTTAAGTCAGAAGATAAGTAGTGACGTTTATGATGATTTTACAGCAAAAAAAGCCCAAAATTTTTCAAAAAACATTGAGGGACAATAGTTCACTAGTCGAAATTTAATCTTTATTTTGCCAAAAAAATTATTCTGATTTCCTTAATAATTTATATCTGTAATTTACATAAACCTCTACTACATATTACGAGGAATTAACAAAGTCTCAGAAATATTTTACATGATTGAAAAACCTGCCCAAATGCACAAATATAAAAGAGGCGAAATTAGTATGGTAAAAATTATGAAAAGAGTGTCTCTCATCATTCTCTAAATTTATGATTCAAATAAGTGAGTCTACTCCAAAATTAAGCGGCATGAAAATTACACTCGTACATGAATGTAACTCACCTAATTTTTTTTCAATATATAGGTTCCGAGAGCAGAATTAATTTTAAAAATTTTCTCATGAAATGTTTCATATAGTGGAAGGAAAAATGATATAAAATTTGGCCGGATAACAAACCTATTCGATGCAGAGCAAAAATTGCACGAAGAGAAATAAGAAGACCTGCCCCCAAAATGCGTCGTCGTCGCCGGCGACAAAATGGCAGCAATGGCTGTGACTGAGCTCGGAGAGCGTGACGAGAGAGGGGAACGGTGTATTGCGGCTCCGCACTGGACTTCACAAGTGCTTCTCGTTTACCTTTGGAGGGCAGTAAATCTGTAAAAGCTCTGGGGATGAGATATTTTGATGTCCCCTGCGGAAGCAGAACCCATGTTTTGCCGTTCCGGTTTTCCCAGAGATGAATGCGAGACACCACAGTGCGCTGTCACGGCTTAGCCAGACCTCTTTCTTTCTCTCTCTCTCCCTACCTACATCCCCCTCTCAACTCCCAACTTACCGATGACTCCCAGCTACACCTCTTTCCATCCCGACACCCCACACCACCCGTCGATGGCTAAACCTATCAACTCCCTCGACCGAACCCTGTCCCCTGCGTCAGCTTCCAGTCTACCCCCCTCCCACTCGGCCGCCAAACGAAATCCTTTGCCAGACTAGCTTAGCCTCCCTCCACGGCTTCGGTGCCAAGGGGGCTGTTCCCTTACCCTTTCTCCATACATCACCATTAGCGTTCTATCCTCCTTCGGTCCCTTCATCCCTTCTATTAGTCTCCTTCGCCATATGCCCCATTTTTATGTGAAACTTTACGGACCCTCTTCCTTTCGGGATCCATCCGAAGAAGGAAAAACGGAACATTTTTTCATCTTGCCTGGTAGTGTTTTTATTAACTTGATAATATTTCAGGTGCAAAATTACCTTCGGCGGTAACGACAAAGTAATGAAAAAATGTACACTTCATCTCCTGAATTGATTTAAAAATGTTTTCATGGATGACTTACGATTCTGGCGTAATTCTGGAGCTGAAAATTGTTTAATTCCCATTTCACACATTAAATTTAAGGTATACATAGATAAAATGATATGTCAACAGAAGGGAAATGAACAGGGATAACATTACTTACATGGTTAATATGCATAATATTAATGAAACAACTAAAAACTGGGCAAATATCCCATTAAAAAATAGCTAGTCAAACTTTTATCAGTTTGATTTAATATAATCAGCATTTTAGTTCAATGCTATAGCCCGATTTTAGTCCGATGATTAGTCCGATCACCTTCGTTCATTGTTAAACAGATCTTAGAAAGAAATAACAGATTACCTAGCAAGAAATATGAAATGAAGTTTTGCCCAGAATCTCATAATAGCATATTAAAGTTGTAAACATGAGATTTGAATGAAATTATTAGAATAAGATTCCATCGCTAAAATTATTTATAATGGTAGTTGATTTTGACACGTCACATTTCACATGATTATCTATTCTTTAAAAAAATAATATCAAATGATGTACGAGTACATTAATTCGCGTAAATGTTTCCACTTTAAAGATTATTTACAGTGAATTTACTATTTAAAATTTTGTATTTACTTAAATCCTCGTAAAACTAATTATTTTGCTTGCAAGGCTCTCAAAAAATAATAAATATGAGATTAGCAAGAGTAAATTAATAAATATTAATGTACAATTTTAAAAGATAACTTAGTTTATTGTACATCATCATCAATATCATAGGGTAATAGTGTTATAGCTACCATGGGTATACTGTACTCATAAATTTCAATTGACTTTTTTATGCCAATTTATATTCTACTCTAGAAGTACATATACTTTGATTTGATTGTGCTAAATATAACAATTGCTATTCATCTGTATTGTGGTCTATACTTAAGTATTTTTATATAGTGTTGAAAAAGTTGTTTTTTACATCCAATTGGTTTTTGCTCGTATTGTTAAATAAAAAATGCATATATATCCCCAACGCAATATACAAGATGGGGATATGGTTACAATTATGGAAATTGGCAACACTGGTTGGTAAATAGGGTGACGAAGATTACTATTACAATATCTTTGTTAAATAAACTTCCAGGGTCCGCTACGCTTCTTATTGCTTCTGATTTTGCAGCTATTTATACACTTGTCCTTGACGGTTGTTAAAAATAGGCCCTCATCCCAGGGTAAATGTGATTTCAAGGGTAATATTTAGAATTTTTACTCCTATTTATTATTTTTCCATCCCTATTAAACTCTATATCACGCTTGAACCCTTGTTCATTTGACCGCATTCTCCCGATGCAATGGATTCCCTTCATTTTCGTAGGCCTGCATTTCATCGAGACCCTTTGTTACGCATCCCCCATCCCCTTTCACTCCTCCTTTGTCACCGTTCACCGCTCCATTCAAATACCGACGCACTGACCCGATTATATCGCGGCCTCGTATTCAACGCGACCCCAATAAAACACTAATAGTGGACAATAAAATAGTCCCTCCAGTTCACCGACCAAGCTTTAATGAGCCCAGGATATCACACATGGCCATTCTCCCCAGCGAAACGGGTTTTAGGTGATGGTTTTCCATCGCCTTCCACACGGCGCATTACATCTATGTTACACTATAAAGGGAGCCAAAATGGCCTCCGGAGAAAGGACCTCTCGGCATTATTGACAGCAGGTGGAGGCTTTTAAGCTCGGATTCTTTAAAACGCTGATACCCGGAGATGCACGATCCAATTCAAGCAAGCGTTCGGCACCATACCCGCTCTCAAAACAGCGGAAGCCGTGAGCTTCCCCAGGATATTCAGTTCCCCTCTGCATCGACTTTAGTCGCAAATTTGGCACGGGGGCAAAATTTATCCCCAATAAATGATCCCGTATGTTGCTTATAAAATTGCCACGTTCCTTGGCGGTTATTGAGTGAGGCTCAAAGTTTGGCAATTTAAGCGTTAATTATTAAGCGGTTAATGCTTCAATTTTCCCGTTGCATTTTTCTATCATTTAAATTATTCCGAGTAAATTGAAGGAGCCGTACCCGTTCACGATGTAAGTGTCTTATCTTTGTGTTTCTGTGTTTTTGAAATCTATATCAATGTTTTCACATATTTGTGCGTCTTCAAAGAGCGCTCTATATTGCTACCGATCAAGGCTTTAATTACAGATGGTTTTAAATAAATAGCTAATTGAGTGGTATGATATGGTAGTAGCCTTTCAAAAGGTGGTTGAAATAAATAGTAAAAAGTAAATTTTAATAGAATTCGGAGTAACCAAACGTAGGATAAGGATTTCTGGTAATAAATTAAAAAATTATTGGATTGACGGACCTATTCTAATTTTTAATTCATTATTTACACGTATCTAAGTATCTTCAGTGCTTACTAATTACCCTTACCTTATCACCCAAAACTATTTTTTTACATCCTCATAGGATTCCTAAAAATTGAAGTAATATCCTGGGTGTTTCTACGCATTTGGAACAAAAAACTGTATCGCTATTCGACGTTGATTTTCCATCCCATTCCTTAATATCTAAAACTTTCCACCACTGCTTCCGTTATTTACATTAAATACTCATAATTTTCGCTGTCTTCTCATTCTCGGCTCGTCCGTTTCTTGACTCCGGAATTTTATCCGAGTGTCTTCAAACATTTAACTTTCGTTTTAAGAGTTGTCAATTCGTTCTTTCTTGCATAAGACTTTCATACTCCCTCAGATGGGACTTAAAGTCTCGAGGCCGAGATGTGGTTAGCCCCCTTGTATTCCAGGCGCAGTCTGCTCGCCTTTTGTTCGGACTCCGTCTGGTATAGGCGGATGCCCAGCGTGCATTCCCATAGTTCTCTCTCCGGCAGTCCATTATTCCCCTCACTTGCACCTCTTGTCTAATCCATCAGTTATCGCGCCACCCCCTCCCTGTTTCCCTACTCCACCTATGGATGTTGGTGCCCATCCTCCCTTCTGCTGCCCCCGCCCCTCTCTTGTGGCGAAAGCGACGAAAACCAAGTGTCCTAAGTGGCCAGAGGCAGAGACACATGGACACATTATGTATACACGGATTGCCGGGAGATGGGATGGAGAGAGAGGAAGAAGAAAGACCGAGAGAGGGAAAGGGATAGAGGAGTGGGAGAGATAGGGAGAGTTATGTTCACTTACTTCGTCTGCTGTCCCCATTTATGGTGTAGTTGACGTCATAATGGATGTCTGTGATGTGCCAGAAGTAGCCTGCAATGGAAGAGAAGAGAGAGGGAGTGTGTTATAAGAGACGTAAATAACGTGATCCCCCGGCCATGGTGGGGAAATGGGCAAGAAAATGAATACACTTGCAAGCAAAGCGTAATTAACGTACGGAGAATAGAATGGATATACCAAAAATGCCTCAAGAGTGAGGCAAGACAAAGCTAGTCGAATAGGTCTCTAAGTGCGGCGAAAGAAACTTTTCAAGGGATCCTCTACCACTCGAACACAGAAGACGCTGAGCAGCATGAATAACAGTCAGGGAATACTCCATCGTTCAACAAGAAAAGCTGCAGTCCTAAGTTTTTGATAAAGTAATAATATTGAAACATCGATATAACAATTTAGAATGCGATATCTGTTTCTTTACTACTCAAAACTCTTGGATTGCTTGGTTACCTAGGGTAAAGAATATTATTGTTGCTTTCAATTTCTCATTAACCCTGAAACCAAATGGTTATTAAGAACGGAATGTAAATAGTGAAAAATTTTATTTAAGCATATAAAATACATCACCCAAGGGGTCGTATACAAAAACAGTTGTATAGTATAGTTTTTTAGACAATGGTAAGAGCTTTTTTCTTTCAGAATTTTTTATTTCAATATTTTAGTGAAGAATATATCGTATTTAGTTAATTATGCTTAGAAAAAGACATTTTGTGACATCAAAAAGTTGTAAGTGCACATTAAAGATATTTATAGGTAATCGGTACCTACGAATGAAACAAATTAAAAAAGGAGTAACCTACTCCTATCGTCTCAAAATTTATACCACTACTGATGGATTATAACTAATTTCGTCCCCACCACCGGAATTTATTGTGAAAGAATCAGATATATTAGAAAGTAGCCACTGACTTTTAAATCAGAGGTCACTCTCCTAAAGAAACTCGCTGCAAAGCGAGTTTCACCAAATCATTCTGGATTGACACGGTCAAATATTTTTGGGACAAATATAGGCCAAGAATTGTGGACAAGGAAGAGGAATTTAGAACTCATGCAAGGGTCAGTAGAAACCCGCGGCATTAAAAATATGAAGATTTTGCCGACGGAGGATGAACTGCTAGAATAAGGGGGTACTTAAATTGAAAATTAAGAATTTTATCTTACAACATGTTTCGGCCACAGGGTGTTCATTCTCTCAGTAGTAATAAGGGTGAGACGGGTTGCAAAGTCAGAACCGCTGTCTGCAGTGAGATGACAATATAGCATCTCAGAGTATCTCATTTGATAACCAAAAATCAATCTCACGTAAATGTATTATTACAGAGAGCGGTTATAATTATTAGCACGTTAGGATCGTCTCATATTTTTTCCATCATATTTACCACCCAATAACAATTAGAGGGTTTTTATCTGCCAGACATTTTGCTTGACTTTGGCTTTGGTTTTTATCTGTATTGGAATTTGGAATCCACACATTATTGACTACAATTGATTAGCTAACAATCTTCACTTGTATCGACAGTGAAATACCAAATAATTAGGCAAAATAAACAATCGAAGTCAAAAATGAGTGGATTCCAAATTCCAATAGTTGCCAAAAATAAACCTTCTACTTTTTATGGAGTGCTAATTATGAGAGAAAATTATAAGGCCATTACGTACTAATTATTAGGACAGGTCTTAGTAGATACGTTATGTACAGCACCAAGTTCTAGAGTCACAAGCAATGAGTATTCTTTCGTTCATCGCACTACGGATTACTACTAAAATATTTTTTTCTAGCTCATTTATAGTTTTTTACCCAGGAAAAATGTAGCGTCGACATTTCGGCTTATTTAGCGAGGCAAAGAAATGTATTTCATCATTTTCGAACGAGGTCAGCGCCGAGAGTATCGCTCATTATATGAAATCCGGTTTGGATACGACGATGTGGTTAACAAAAGATTAAAAAGCAGTCAACGGAACCACTAATTGCGGTATATATTAAAGTACACTGGGTCATATATTAAATTTCCATGAATAAATCATTTACAAGTCTATTATGAGTAATTAAGCCGCGAGTGGTAGCATAAAGCCCCATGAACCGCAATATAACGCAATGTAACAGGCTGGCTCACTACCATATGAACTGCGCTCATACTGCGAATGTGACTTATAGAGACCGAGGTCTATTCTTTGATTGGTCCGTGTTAATTTCCACGAGTATGAATACAGTGCACGATTAATTCTTATGGTGAAAATTCCCAGCACATTCTTATGGAAATAGTAGGATACTTACGGTTTATGCTTGTTCGTCATATTTTGCTATATTTCTGAATATTTTGCGCTTGCTTTTTCCTTATTTTAAATGAAATGTAAATATTCTTGATCGAACGTGCTCATTTATATTTTGCGCTTACCTTGGTGTTACGGCTAAAAATGACAGACAAACCTTATTTGTCTAGGGACCTATGGAACGTATCAATCACATTTTAGTGGTTTAGGTAATACAAAGTTAATAATATTAACAAATTTAATGATTTTTTATAAATAATGAGGTCAGAACCGCAACATGAAGTTGATAGAATGTTATTCCAAAATAAATATTTTTAAATAGCAAAAAAATGAAATTTTTTATCAGAATTTTTTATTAAAACGAGCCTATAAACATAAAATGAGATTAAAAGAACTTGATGCTAATATATTATTACCTGTAATGACATGAAAAAATAAAGTTCTCCATAGGGGTAATGATGTCGATACCGGGAATTTTGATTCACTCATATCGATCCATTGGCAACAACAAAAGAATATGTCTCCGTAAATATGATATAAAGTGTAGCTTGATCAAATAAGAATCTGTACATGCTGTCATTTATTGTGCTATTATTTAATACCTCGAGCAAATACATAATCCATAAATCTGACTGATTTACTACTTCAATTTAGAGATGCAACTTAATTATGGCACAAAATACCTTTATAGTTTTCAGTCGGCAACTATATTGTGAGAACCAAAGTAAGCGCCATAAAAGTTAGACGGGGAATAAATTTTCAGGCTTCACATTCAACTTTCTGTTATAAATCCCATTAGAGGATATACTTAATGGCCTGGAACGAAGAAATTTTTTGCGAAGTTTGAATTTTTATGTGAAGTGAAGCTCGAAAGGTGCTGGAGTAAGCTTTATACACCCATCTAGGGCCAAAGTTGAAGACGCTATTACAATGTTTATAGCTGTTTATAAGACCTTTCAGGGGTGAAGGTGGACCATAAAATATTTTTTAAGGATAACTCAGGATTTCGAGACAGTAAATATATATTTTTGAAACCTCATACTTTAATTAGACTACCGAAGCTATGCCAGCAATTTGGTGAGTCTTGGCTTGCACTGAGTCGCTGTATTGAAAAGATAAATAAAATACTTAATGGTATCAAAGCTATTAGGAGACTTAACAGCTTCAACGATGGTCGTAGAAATGGATGAAATTTGTGTTGAAAAGTTTTTGAAAGGCAAAGTTCACCATGGGTAAGAATTATAAGAAATTAAGTTTTTAATTAACACGTCAAGGTTAAAAATATAGGACGACATTGAACAAAATGGAGGGGGTAAAGGAGGATGCCTTTGAAAATCGTAGATGAAAGTAGTGTACTTAGAAGCTCAAATAAGGTAATGTTGGGCAGATCAGAGCGGATTAACATTTTATTTAACGTATTATATTTTCGATGATATGCTATTGCTCTAATAATCATCTGGAGTTAATTTATTGTTAATTGATCTGCATGGTTCTCATTTACAATGTATTCACTAAAATTTCAAATTAGAAGAGTTGTTTTAGTACAGTTTAGTTTTATCAAGTGTAAAAAAATGTTACTTATAGTTAGAGATAATTGGTGATCAAGATGTACATATTTATCAAATTTTAAATCATTAAGACTTAGTAGTTGTTACTAAGTAATTCCATAAGTAGAAATAAATGTCTTTAATTTTCATATTCAGCTTATTCCTAATCATTTTAACTACTAATTTACTGCCTTCGTATCCGGTCTTATATTCGGCTATGCCAGGTTTTTACGTATTTACACAAGAAATATTCTAATAAGCAGCAGGCGAGATGGAGAGACAGAATCGATTTTAAACTTGGCGACCGAAACAAGCCTTCTCATGACACCAATGTATTTATTTTTATTTCGAGAAAAAATAGAGGAAATAAAAACGCTCTCACGAACCGCAATTCTGTCTCTTCCTCTTTTCTTTCACCTTCCTCCCCCTCTTTCTCTCCATTCCTCTGCCGCTTAAGTGAATTTTCAGATTGGTTTGCGCGACTTCCTCGAGGCCCTGTGGGGAATTAGATGCTTCGGCGTAGGAGTGTGTGTGTGTGTGTGGTGAAGGGGGTCGGGGGTTTGAGTAGGGGTTTGAGGAAGGGAGCTGAAGTAGGGGAGGGATATCAGGAGCAAATGAAGAGAAAAGCCAGTCTAGGAGGCCCAGAAGGAGGGTGGGGAGGATACTTGGGGGAAAAACTTCCATCACTTGGGGCCACTACAGGCTGGCTGAGGGAAGGAGGGAGTCACAAAACGAAACTTGAAATTGGTGAGTGCTTTCACTGCTCCCTCGTCCCGCTCCCATGTCCTCCGATCAAAGTCCAAAGTATGTTTTTTCCAAATGGCATCGAAGTGAAAACCGAATTATATTGTGGCCTATAATACACCCTAGATGAATTTAATGTAAACCTTGAATTGATCAGAACTCTATAGAGAGTGTGTGCGTGGGAGTAGGTTACTAAGATATGTATGATCTATACATACAAACGTATATACTCACACACAAACTTATAAACATGTGTGTGTGTGTTTATAAACCTCACTCACGAGCGAATGAAGGAAATTCACTTCAAACATAGCAACACGCTAAAATAATATCGCATATATCATATAATACAAAGTATTACTTATATTAATATTTTCCTCCCTTCATGCACTAAAAACTGTCTCTCCTAACGTTTTTCCATGCGCGGTCACTGTAATTGTAACTACACTGATCCCTTCAGCACTTTCATTTGCGAGCTATAAATCTCTTCTCCAATGCGATCATCAATAATTATTTTTCAACAGAAATAACTGTAAACATTCTTGCAACACCAATCCTCCTAAAAATCACTAGAGCAAACAATCAGTCTGCTCCACTTCCTCGGCATTCTATTCATCCTAGACGTTCTTAAAAATATTTTCTCCATGTTAGCCAATAATAAAACCACCACTAAAGTACTACTAAGATATTCTTTAATTATCTTTAGGGGTTACTGAAATAGTGTTGAAAGACAAAACCATTGAACCCCTAAATAAAGTACTCAATTTAAGTTTCCATCGATTACACGCCAAAGATGCAAAAACTTGTTCATTCTCTCCAAATCTCCCCAAGAAAAGAATCTACCGACTTTTCTCCCATATTTTCCCCCATACTGCACCTCTATTGACCTGCAAACCTCTCTGCTGATCCCTAATCACGCCTTCCTGCATAGCGTAAATTTTGGAAAATGTTACTTTTCCATCATGCCCTCCACCTTCGTCACCCAAGGCCACAATTCTTCAGGTTAAAATATTGAAGGAAGCATGCAGCCGGCTTCTGCACATATTTGTTCACCGCAGAATTAAATATATTACGTTAAAAAATTCCCACCTCCCCCTAATCGAGCCCCTTACACATGACCCTCGACGCTCTTCCATTCCCACCAATCTTTCCATTCAGCAGTATTTCCGTGCTAGAACTCTTCCCCTCCAACCAATACCTCCTTCGACGTTTTCTTACAATTCTCTTCTCCCACTCTGTCCCTAAAAATTCCTTTTTTCCCAAGCATTCATCCCCATTTCTCATCCTGAAGAAGGCG